>NC_056743.1:486366954-486574454 GCF_019279795.1 Protopterus annectens | reverse complement strand
CAGAAGACATTTAGATCCCTAGACTGAGTATTTCTGATGACATTTAACTTGTTGATATGCAGCAAATCATCAGTAATGGGTCAGAGGATGCTTTGTATGCAAGACACAGGTCACCTCTTAGCAATCTGTAAGGTACCAAGCATTGTGACTGGGCTTTGAGCCAGTCCATGTAGGACATGTTGCTTAGGCCTTTTATCCTTTTAGT
The DNA here is from genome assembly GCF_019279795.1 of Protopterus annectens. Taxonomy (NCBI): domain Eukaryota; kingdom Metazoa; phylum Chordata; order Ceratodontiformes; family Protopteridae; genus Protopterus; species Protopterus annectens. The sequence continues at coordinate 486,574,249 of NC_056743.1, read as the reverse complement.
AAGGTAAATATGTGGGTATTCTAGTTGTTTCATGTGTCTGGACAGATACATGCCAAAAAGGGCATTATATTCAATGATTGTCACAATGAGGGCTCAGTAAAGGGAGACCATGACATCCTAGCTCTAAACACAATACCTTTGTTTATAAGCTGTGCACTATAGAAGGAATTTCTTACAACAATTGATGCATGTTGGTCCAAAGTTAGGTCACTGTCCACATAAGTTCCCAAAATCTCAAACAACTGGGTCAACTCTTAGGGGTATTTTTATTAATGTATTGTGTTAGTGGCTCAGGTACTTTTGATGATGGCACAGGAAGAGAGAGGTGACATGGCTTAGCTGACTTATCTCTCAACAGGGGGATGGTATGCTTGATCTGCCCATTCCTGAGTTAGAGTCCTCAATAGACACCAGACACTGCACAAAAGCACTTCAAGGTGGGCTGGCCATTCTTGAGGGATTATGTCTCTTGAAGTCAAAGACATACTCTCATTTTCAACCACTGCATCCCCAACCTTTTGGAGGTTTTCAGGTATGTGCAGTAGTGGGGAATGGCCTTAAAAATGAAAAATCTTTTCTTTCCAGTAGATGATAGTCCCACTTTTACAGTCCTGTCATCCCTGATCTCCAAGGAATACATGAGCTGTAGGGCTCTCGCAAGTGGGAAAAGAATGGGTAAACAGGGCAACTGGAGGGAGACCTCCATGATCAGTGAAGTGGCAAAGAAAAAATAGAAAGATAGATCTCACACATTATAAAATACACTTCACATATATACATACTCACACCTACAGTAATGTACACATAAAAGTAAGTAAACATAATAAATATGGGTGCCGTGCAGAAATGTAGGATTCCTTTGATCAACCCTGAATAGTGCTATCAGAAAAGTACAACCAGTGCTGTATATTTTTTTACATCAAGACTCTGGTATAGTAATACTCAGACAAACTCAAAGCTATATCACTTATCTTGTTAAAAAAAAAGTTGTAATAGCAAAAAAAAAAATCTATTTCTTCTAGTCTTCTGCAAAGTGAAATGAATAAAAAACATAAAAACAGCAGCAGGTCTCAATCACCATCTCAGCATTCACAAACAATGATCAGAACAGCGTGTGTCAACCAAAGCAAGTCAAGAGAGCATGTAACAGAAATCAGTGGATGAACAGCAGCACGCTGTTATAAAAAAAGGGAAGATATGCTCCAGCTTAAAAGAAATGAAAAAAGCAAAGATCAAAGCCAACAGGTTAGCCATACCAGGTGTAGTGCAGCAAGCAAAATTGTAGTCCAAATTCAAACACAATGCAGCAAACAACAGTGATGCAGCAAGCAGAGATAAATACAACTTTGAGCTCCACGTTTAATCTGAATTCAAAACATAAGCGCTTTAGTCCCTTAAAACATTAATACAGGAATTTCATTAGACAAAGTACTTTACATTCAGCTTCCTTTTAAAAGGTAAAACTTGTGACCTCACTTCCTCTCCTCCATTCATCTACAAAAAAGTTTTTAAAGGACCACTGTTTTTTTTTAAAAATGCAAGTGCAACACAGTGAGAAACTACATGCATAAAACCACATAAATAATGCCATGCTATACACGTACAATACAATAAAAAGCTACATTAATAAAATCACATAAATATTACTATAGTTTGTGATTGTAATCTAAACATGAAAAACAGTTGTTTTAAAATCCTAAAATGCAAAAAGAATATTTAAGCCATCAAACTCTAACCTACTGAATGTGTTGATAAATAATTTAGGTATTAAGTACTGAACTTTTAATATTTAGCAATATCAAATCTTATCTTTTCAAAGCTTTAAGTTTTAATAAACTGGAAATTGACTGTCTGTCATTCAAACCTGGCCAATGAATACAGTCTGGTTGGATTTGCCAACTTAATTCTGCTTTCTCCAGTAAATAAGGCCATGCTCCACCTCTAACTGAGGGAGATATTGATTCTAATATAACAAACTTGAATTTATGTTCATTATATTGCCCTATATGTTTAGCAAGTGCATTAAGTGGGCATTGATCCCTGATATTCCTAAGGTGTTCACTTATTCTGTTTTTGAGTTTGCGCTTCGTTTTTCCAATGTAAAAGCACAAATATAGTTCACAAAGGGCACAATAGACCACTCTTGCAGCGGTACAAGAAAATCTGCTCCTGATTTTTATTTGTATTCCATTTATGTTTATTTTATTAATCTCTAAAATATAGGAACATAATTTACAGGACCCACATTTGTACATGTACCCTGTACGTTGTGCCTCTTTTTGACATTCAAGTAGTGTTTTGATGTTATATCCTTTCCTGAACACACATGTAGGTTTATCACCTAGAATTGCTTTTGTATTCTTTTCACATACTAAGAGTTTTCAATTTGTCACTAGTATGTCCTTTATAAAGTACGCATCAGTGGAAAAACTGGCTAGAAAACATGATTTAAACTCATTTCCTTTTTCAATTGTTTCAACATCCAATTGACTAGAGTGGTAGACTATAGACTCGGATCTAACACTGATGCTACTTGTATTAACTTCAAAATTTGTGTCTACATTACATTCAGAATTTAACAAGGGTACAAAGTGTCCACTTGCTCTTTTTTCTATTACTTTATTCATGATGTTTTCCTCTAATTCAGATGGATAACTTATTTTCAAAAAAAATTCCTTCAAATTACTACATTCCTTTAAAAAGCATTCATTTAATGACACCATACAAGCTGCCCTTCCAAATTGTCCCTTAAGGACTCCTCATTTTTGGTGGAATGGATGGCAGCTCGTGTAGTGTACAAAATTGTTAGAATATGTATCTTTACGGTACATTTCAGCCGTAAATCTATTATTCTCTAAGTCTGTTTTAAGTAAAATGTCAAGGTAAGCAATTTCCTTGTCGTTCACAGAATAAGTGAATTTTAAAAAAGATGTAGAATTATTTATATAATCTGAGAATGGATCTATTTGTTCTCTTGGGCCATTTCAAAGGATGAATATTTTATCCAGGAAATGGGTATACATGTGGCAATGTTGGAGAAAAATAGACTCAAATAAAAATTTATTTTCCCACTCCAACATTACCACATTTGCGTACATGCCTCCGCATGCCCGACCCATTGCTATTCCCTCTATCTAGGTGCAATACTCATTGTCGAATACAATATAGTTGTTTCTTAAAACTATGTCTAAAAGTTGTTCCAGCATATTAGTTTTATCTTGTCTGACTCCCTTTGACACCAGATAGGAATAAATTGGTTCTGTGACTAAGTTGTGAAGGATGACAGAATAAAGGTCCCTTACATCAATTGTTATGAATATGCAAGAGTTATTAAATTCAATTGTTTTGATTTTCTTTAAGAAATCCCATGAGTCGACACATAATGATGGTTCAGCTTTTAACAAATACTTTAGCTGTAGATCTAAGAATTTTTCCAGTGAATGTGTTATAGAACCTCTAGCATCGACAATGGGACAGAAAGGGGGTTGGTGTATGATCTTATGTATCTTTGGAACCCCAAAAATAGTAGGTGTGATTGGAAAGTCCATGGTTAAAAATCTGTGTTCCTCTAAAGTGATGAGCCCATCAATGAAGAGGTCTTCGAGAAAGGCACAGACTTTCCTGTATGCTCCATTTAGTTCATTCAGTGAACTGTGTGCATATGTCTTACTACTCAGGATTTCTTTCATCTTCTTTATGTAATCTGTTTTCCACATAAGGACAACACCAGCCCCTTATCCATTTTCATGACCCTCAAATTAGTATTTGTTGACAAAAAATTAAGTTCCATTTCTTCCTCAACAATTAAGTTATTTTTAGTTCTTTGCTTATACATATTCCCACAGTGAGTCTTGATGTCCAACTCACATACCCTTTCAAAAATATCCAAATAGGGGTGAGTGGGGGGGTTATATGTACTAGAGATGTGTAAAGGATGCATAACTTTCTCTACCCCTTGAAACATCAGATTCAAATTTAATTTTCTGATGTACTCTTTTAAGTCCATGAGTGTATTCACCATACTGGCTGGTTTATTAGGAGTAAATGTGAATCCTTTTGCTAAAAGGTTACAAACATGAACATTTAAATCAATCATAGTGAAATTATACACCCTAAAGTCACATACAGTGTTAAAAATGAATGGAAACAGCTGGTAACAAAATTGACTCAGTTGTGCCCCCCCCTGAAAGTCTATGTCGTATCTTGAAGTGGAATGTCAATATTAATACCTCCCCTGTTTCGCCTCCCAGGGGCCTATGTATTGTCCTCTGTTCCCCCTGCTCCCCCTTTGTTGGAAATTCTGTTCTTGTTCTCCATAAGTGTTCATACGATGGGGTTGTTGGTTTTTGATTCGCTCTGACCGTCTCAGGGGAGGATATTCCTCTACATCTAAAAAAGAGTCATCCAAGTTGTTACCTGCTCCCTAATTCTCAGAGTAATTATCTAGTTCATTACTAGATAAAGGTCTCACATTCAAAGTCCACTCTTGAGAATGGGGGGGGGGGGGTAAGCATTATAATTGTTGTATTCATTTTCACATTTAGCAAACTTTTTGTATTTCCTAGTTTTTATAGTGTCCATTTGCTCTTCTATAGATCGAGAAATATGAGTATATTCAAAGTTATAAGTAGCAAAAAGGGGGTCTTGAATGATTTTGCTATCTAAAAGTTTTACTTCTTCCCCCAGTGATTCAATTTGTGTATCATTGTTTTTAATTACCATGTCAATATACTCAAATCCATAACGGTCAAATAACTGGAGAAGTTCTCTATGAAACTGGGAATTTGTTACAAGACCTGTTGCGTAGCACCACATTCGCAAACCCTTAGGAACAATTCTCCTTTTAATGCACTCCTTGAAATAATGGTTGTCCATTTCTAACTTTTTAATTTTAAGGAAAATGCGATATAGTTGATTCAGTCAGTTATTAAATGAGTGGTCAGTGTTCACCTCTCCCACTCTGCTGGTAAACAGACAACTATTGACAAGCCATTTTGATAAAATGGAGTTCGAACCATTTACATGGTTGATGTAAGCTCACTTGGAAGCTTGTTCCAATTAGGACCAAATAGAGTTGGAGAACAAACAGTCCGCAGCTTTGTTGTGGGATTTATGGGAGGCTGCTAGGAGCTTGGGGGCTGAACGCAAGGAAGAGAGGTTTTTATAAGGGCTAATAAGAGTGCAGAGTATGGTAGTATTCATGGGGTGATAGAAGATTTTGTGGGTGATGCTAAGTTGCTGTAGCAACAGTTGATTTTGTAATTCCAGCCAACCAAGTTGTTTAAGATTTATGCAATGGTGGGTGCAAACAAGAGCTCCTGTGGCAAATCTGGCATTGTTGTTGTATAAAGTTGCCAGTTTATTGATATTAGATTTAGATAAGTTGGTAAAAATTGATGAGGCATAGAGAAGGGTAGAGAGCAGGTGTGTTTGTGCGATAGTAGTTCTAGCTGATGCAGTGAAGAAGGGTTTAAGCCGATATAGAGATCCAAGTTTTCTATTGACTGACTTGATGGTTAAGTTAATATGAGAATCAAAGTTAAGATTATGATCTATTGTGACACCTAGAAGTTTGGTGGTAGAGTCAGGGGATATTATTGTGCCATTGTTAGATGCTATATTGAAGTCTAAAGTAGAGGATTTCTGTGTAGGTGTGAATAGTAATAATTTAGTTTTTTTGGGGTAAGAAGGAGACAATATTGATAGAACCAGTTGTAAATACTTTTTGGGTAGTAGTCTGTAGCTCAGCCTGGGATGATGCTGAACGTAGTGTTGAGTCATCTGCATATTGAATGCAGGTGGTTTGTGGAAGGGACATATTTAGATCATTAATAAAAATAGAGAAGATGAGTGGTCCAAGAATGGAACCTTGTGGGACTCCAATTTAAATGGGAAGCTGAGAGGATATGTGATTGTCCCAAAGAATTGCTTGCTGTCTATTTTCTAAGTGGGAATTGAACCACTGGATTGCTGGGAGTCTAATGCCAGAGATTTAAAGATATTTAGTAAGAGTTTATGATTAACCATATCAAAGGCCTTGGAGAGGTCTAAGAAGAGAGCTGAGGACAGCAAGTTGTTATTACGATTTTAATTAATATGGTCTGTGAAGGATGAGTGCAGTAATTGTGCTGTGATATGGTCTAAAACCATGTTGGCAGTCAGCTAGGAGATTGTTTTGGAGAAGATGGTCGAGCACTTGCCGATGAACGCATCTTTCCATGATTTTAGCTAATGGAGAAAGTAGGGCTTGGGACGGAAGTTAGAGAGTTCATTAGAGTTACCCCCCTTATGTAGAGGAATGATGTGAGAGACTTTCCAGAGGGATGGGATAAAGCCTTCAGTTATGGTTTGATTTATTAAAATGGAGACTGGATAGGCAAGTACTCCAGCTGCAATTTGCAGATACTGAGCTGGGAGGAGGTCAGCTGAGGGTGTACAGGGTTTAAGTTTCATAAGTAGGATGTGGATGAGACATTTTGAGACTGGTTGCAATTTGAAAGTGGGGGGTTTATTGGTCAGGGAGTAAAGTTCCTGGGTGGCAGCAGGTGACAAGGTCTTGGCTAGGGATGTGACAGTATCAGAAAAGAATTTGTTGAAATTGTCAGCAATTTGGTTGGGTGTACTCTGAGTGAGGTTGGAAGGAGTAGACGTTTTAGAATTTCCTGGATGTAGTAATTTGTTGATACCTGACCAGAATTTCTGAGGGTTTTGGTGTTGAGTTTGTTGGAATTTCAAGTAATAATTGTTTTTTGTGTAGTAGTATTAATCTCTCTGTTTCATTTCTAAGCTGCCTAAAGGTTTGGTGGTCAAACATGTTTTTAGTGATATGCCATTTAGTCCATGTTCTATTTCTCTGTAGCATTTTTTGCTTGGTCTCTTTGGTTAGCCATGGAGCAGGTTTTGCTCTGGTTTTAATAGACTGAGTGGGGGCATGGTGGCTAAGAATTTGCAGGAATTTATTGTTGAAGTAGGAATCTGCCTCCTCAAGAGGTAAGTATTTTAGGGGAGACCAATTGCAAGCTTTGAGCTCTATTTGGAAGTTTGTTTGAAATATTTCTTATTACTGGTTGTTCTGAAAATTGTATGGTTGGGGATAGGGATTTTTTGTCTGGTAATATAAGTGGGTAAGTGGTTGCTGATATCATCAGGTAGAACGCCAGTGGTATAAGCCAGGGGATTACTATTGACTAAAATCCAATCAAGGGTGCTCTGTTTGAAGCTGGATTTATTAATTCTAGTAGGGGAGGTAATGTCTGATTGAAGCCATAAAGGTTTATGTGAGAGGTTGGTTTGGGAGAAATGCAGCAATTCCAATATTAAAGGCTCCTATGAGTATAGTTTACTGAGGGAAGGAAGTGGAGAGCCAGCTCAGTGTATTTTCAAGGGTATTGATATTATTGCCTGGGGGGATATAACAGCAGATTATGTAAATGGATTTGTTTGTATTAAGCTGTAGCTTGGTGATTAAGATTTCAGTGTTACTTGGTGAGGGTGGTTTGGTATCTAGTTGGGTAACCAGTAATTCAGTTTTGTAGAGTATTGCTACTCCACCACCCTTTTTGATTAAGACGGTCAAGTCTGAGGATGTTATACCCAGGTGGGATTATATCATTATCCTTAGTTCCTGATTTAAGCCAGGTTTCAGTTAGGCATAAGATATCAAAGGAATGTAGATCTAGCAGGGCATGTAGTTAGGCAATTTTATTATTTAGACTGCAAATATTTAGGTGGGCTAGACGGAGAGAGCTGGGTGTGGTGGTAGGATTTACAGAATTAGCTTGATATAGTGGAGGGATACTAGGGAGGTAGTTGTTTGGGCCTGGGTTAGGATGAATGTCGCCATATAGGAGTAGAAGCTGCTGTTGACTGTGTAAGTGTTTGGAGAGTTTGGAAGAAATTGGGTAAAGTTTTTTGTTCTGGAAATACATGATATGTGTAGTTCTATGGAATTGAGGTATGAGGTAGGAAGATGAAGATGTTATGCTGTTATGTGTTTGTGTGGCATATACAGAGTGAGGAATAGTTTGCTTTACTATTAGCTGAGATTCAGTTAAGTTTCTGTTCTCATAGAGAGTGAGGATTTATGAAACAAGAAGAGTGTTTAGGATTATGAAAGAGGAAAGTAGATGAAGATATTTAGGAATGCCTGGTTTATGCATAGCAAGGGGCAAGTATGGTCCTAGAAGCAAGGAGATAGTTGTGAGAGGAAATGGGGAGGTTAAATGAGTGGAGCAGTTATCAGAGAGGAAGGGATTATAGTAGTAAAGTGTGGGCAGAACTTTTAATTAAGTAATAAGGTGGAGTGGGCTATTGGTGGATGTAAAAGGAGATTGGGTTATGTTCTGAAGTTATGGGTTATAACCTGCCACAGATTCCTGAAATTTGAACAGTATCTAATCAAAGCTACAAGGAATCCACATCTTGCTTGGAATTCCTGATTTTATACTTTTTTCATTTTGCTGAGATTCCATTCATCACTTTTGCTTTTGCCACCTCATATATGCTAATGAAGCAGAGATTACTTCACCTACTCCTGTTCTCCAGTTTATCCAATTTCAGATCTAGCCTGTCATCTTTTTTTATCTGTAGATCATTTATGTTCTCTAAGTACCCTTTGATCAGCCCCCTTTACAGCCCTACTTCCACTAGCTGCCTCTCGAGATTTCCCAGTAATGCTTGCAGCTTCATGTCCTGCTTTGCTGAGGCTTCTTTTAAGTCTTTCCTGTCATTCAAAGTTGCCTGTATCATCAGTGTGAGCCATACTAACGTGGTTTGCAGTTCAGTCACTTCCTCTGCTGGCTGTAAATTTTGAGCCACTATATTGATTTCGACTCTCACTATGTGCACTCTGTCACTTCTCTGATAGCAATAATGAATGGGTGTGTTAGGGCTAGCTGTCACTTAATCTGATCATGGGTGAGTTCTTATCAGTATCCCAATGTTTACCAGGGATTCTGCTTAAAATCAGGGTCAGAAAAAAACATCAATGCTCTTGAATGTAAACCTTCACAAACTTAAGCCAGCATGTTCTTGTGGAGGCCTCCTTCCCTATTTGGAAGAGATGTGACAGGAAGAATATCTGCAGACCCTAGTAAGGAGATACTTAGACTTTATTAATAGAGTCTATTTGAGCATTTTTGCTGGAGGTAGAAATCTGAATGGAATGCAAGTTTTTTTTTTTTTTTTTTTTGCAAAGAAATGACTTGTCAACTGTCAGTTGTTTAAGCTTCGAAACCTTTACACACTTATTCACTGTAACCACTTGTGTTTTTCCTTGTTAATAATTATAACTGCATGGTTGTCTTGTACTCTGTACTGTACCTACACATGCTGTAATGTCCTGCTAATAGATATTCTATGTGTGTTCTTGTATTTTTAACTGATTACTAAGTCAGATCAATTTTATGTAATTGCTGTGGAGCTTCTCTCCCCTGGTCTCCACTGAAAAAGGGCTCTGTCCCAGCTGTATCAACCCCATCAACAAATGTCAAATAAAATAAATAAATACATTCTCCTTCTAGTATGCCTTACCAGTCGCACTGATTTTTTTTTCAGGAGAGCAAAATTACGTCATCCGATCAAATCAAAATATTTTGTTAGTGCTTCACACGCCGTAGTGCACACATTTAAGAATCGTATCCCAGTGAAGATGAGAGCAAGAAAGACTTGTTTCCCATGTTTGAGGGAAAAGAGAGAGAGATACTTCTATGGTGTGTGTGAGAGACCTGTTACCTTGGGTTTGTCCAAATAGAAAAGTCTGTTGGAATTTGTATATAAAAGAACACAACTTTGATGCAGTCCATACTGAACTTTTAGGAGAAGAATGAGTCTACCAACAGAACAACTGACCAATCTTCAAGAACATATATATGTTGGCATCTTTGATGCCCATTCCAAAGACTACCATACCACTGAAAAAAACTCCCCAAGAATGATGACATTAAGGCATATCCCATTGCTTTTGAGAAGGAAAGATGGGGCCCTGGCTGACTGGGCAAATTGTCTCCCCCCAGCTGACTGGGGAGTCCCTAACAACTAACATGGACATGGAAGGTAAAAGACTTTTTTTTTTTTAACACATATTGCTATGGCTGTTGTGTCTCCTGAACTCGAACTGTAAAATTTCATAACTGACATTTAACACCAGCAAAACTGTAAATGCCCAAATGTCTGATTCAAAATATATTATAAACTTATTGCTAGAATTTGAAGTAAATAAAAACAATGATTGGGTAGATTATAAGTGATGTATAATGTTTGCAACTGGGAGTGTGTCAGTATGGTTCTTTACTAAACCATCACTTACAACATTAGCAATCATACTTTTATGTAAATGAAAACAAACCACAAGACACAATCCTAGTTGAAAACAGTTTGCCTTTCAGAAGTGATATTTCTAAGTAACATGTTAATGAAAATCTTCTGATGCATTGTGATAACATTATTGCTAGACCAGCAGAGTCAACTTATTGCCTCATTGCTATGATCATGTTAACATGTACAGTATTGGTGGATGGGACGGAACTGAAAAGATTGCTAGACTCTGGGAGCATGGTCACACTTGTTATGCAGACTTATGTCTGCAAGCATAAAATGTATGACTAGAGAAAGGTGGAAGTGGTAAGGGTTCATGGAAATAAGAAATAGTACCCTAGAATGCAAGTAGAAATTCAGATATTGTTGGGTAAAGTACTAAATCCTATAGCTTTAGTTGTTAATCTAACATATGATGATGTACTATGTCAAGATTTGTCCCAGTTCCTGGCACCATGGGAAGTGCATGGGGATGTAGCAGTTAAATATTCTGTGGACTGAATACATTTCAAGTTAGAAAAGGGAAGGGTGGTGTGAAGATAGATGAAGGCTGCCAGCCTAGCCAGATAGATTTTTGGAGATAATTCTATCATCTGTAAATATTAATGTAAACCACAGACATGTTGTCTTAAATGGTAAAAATAGTGTTACATGTGGAACTGAAAAAAATGTAACAACAGTGCACTCTACTGACCAAGTAAAGCATGTTGTGACCCTTTGATGTAAACATGGCTCTGGCCGGTCTAGATGAAGGAATTCTTGCTTTTGTTTTAAGGCCATAGTTAATGGCCAGAATTTGCATGCATAAATGTCTTTAATGGCTTTGCTTCCTGACCTGGTGTGAACTTAGTAAAGAATGTAGCCTGTTAGCCTGGGAACCCCAGGAAAGTGTGAAGAATGATGTAATGTGAATCAGGACTGTAATATCAATTTAAACACTGAGAATCAGAGAGCATTAAGCATTTTTGTCTTGACCATCCAACTCATCAGCACTCTGCCTTTGCTCTATGTAAGTTTATCTTGGATTTGTGTTTTCTCTTAGATATAGCTAGAAACTAGAAAGATTAGACTAAGTGTTTTTCTGTGATGTCAGAACTGTACTACTGAATTATTTTAAGTATTTCTTTGTGATCACTGAACTCTTCACTAGCACTCTGCAGTAAAAAGTGTTGTCTTGTGTTTTGACTATTTGTTATTAAATATTTTTAAAACCGTTCAACTGTGGCTGTTTTGCGTAGTTAATTTAAGCTCTAGAGTACATTGCATGTATATAGTGATTACTGTCCAAGTCACTCCAAATAAGCCTTGCTGTTCAGTCGCACTTACCATTTGGATAATAATATTGCACAGTAATAATTGGGCACCCTTTTAAGGGCCATTTAGTAGCTGATAAATATTAGCTGGGTGGTGGCAGTGATTTCTACCGTATAGTCTGGGAAAAAGGGGCACAGCTGGAAAGCCCGTGCCAGCTTTCCCCAGGAGTGTCTGTGTGGTTGTATAAACACTTATCTCAAAGTGTGTGTGTGTGTCAGCTACTTGGGCAGGGGCACGAAGCACTGGTTGGACAGAGAGGGTGCTAGAGGTTTTAGCTTGCCCAGTTGGCTGAGATCTGGACCCTATAGCTGTGCCAGTGGGGAGTCTTATTGGGGACCTGGAGAGCAAGGGAGCGACCAGTCCTGGACCGACTGTGATCCCTGTGTGCTCTTAAGGGAAATTGCACTTTACTGTGTGCATTTGTTATCCTTTCCTCCTATATAAGATGCCCCTCACTGGTGTTAGTGGTGAGGATTGAGGCTCCTTGATTGCTGGGCCAGGGCACAGGCATCACAGGTGGCAACAGCAGCCTCACACAATAATAAGAACACACAGCTGAGTATATTCCTAGTAAGAATGAGGAAGGGCAACAGCAGCCTGACACACTGCTGATAATACACAGTCCTGATAAAGAAAAAAGGATAGGAGTAAATACTGAAAAGGAACAAAAATCTGGCTTTGGCTATAAGACAGAGAAGACCATGTGTATTACAAAAAAGTTGCTACATTAGTTAACAAAGTCACTACAGAGATTGACAGGCAAGAGCCCTTAGATCATAATATGAAATCTTGTCCAAACAGCGCAATTACTAAAGTAGGAAGAATGCCTTTGTGTGGACAGAAGGGGAAAGCTCTGTAGTGATAAAATGATAGTAAAAGAAAAGGAACCTGAACAGAGCAATTGGTTTCTCTGTGTTATATTATAACTGTGGACTATTTCAGAAAAATGAGTCTTAGTAGCAGTACTTAGAGAAGCAGACATTATTGAACTAAAAGTTAAGGAACTGCAAAAATAAAAAGCAGAAGATAGTCGCTGACATGAATTACCTTTCTGCAGATGAAGAATAGAAGAAAGATCTATACCTGTCTTCTTAAGTGAAAAAGATATATCCTCCACTTCATGTTAGTGTACTGAAGAAAGTGTTCTTGACTTGGCATATTTGCAGATATGCAATGAAAATTTTAAGAAAGTAGAGTGGGAAGATGCTACATTAAGGAGGACCAGAGACAAAATGTCTAGAGCCCAGAACTATTTGTACTATTAGTATGAATAACCAGGGGACAGACATTTGTATATTACATTTGTATATTACCCTTTGTCCATAAGGGGCAAGGGAGACAATCCAGTGGGTAAATTTGTGGCTTCCTGTCCGCTCATTCATATTATGCTTGAATAGAGTAAATGACATACTTTGTTTTACATGGAGAAGAAGACAGTTACAGAGAAGTTTTACTCTTTCTGAGACATATCTATCCCTCCAGCATGTTTTATTTAAGTTGCAGAAGTGATTGAGTTCTCTGGAGTGGGTGTTTCTGCCACTACTGGACTTAGGCATGTGTAGTAGATCTAAAAGGATGGAGTTGATAGAGGCTATGTTAAAGTTCATCAGTAGCCTGTAAGATACCAAAAAAAGGACAGAGGTTTGAGATGGTCAGTGTAGTTTTTGTGATTCAGGCCTTAGATTTACTTTGTGAGAAAGCATTGTGGTCGCTCACGTATGTGCCAGGTGCCTGAAGAGGGCATTATACACGATAAACCTAACAAGAGCAGTATACAGTGGAATGATAACTTCCCTGGATCTGGATACCATACCCTTAATAATAAGCTCCACAATGAAAAAGGACTTCCTTACAACAGGGGATACATGGTGAGTGATTGACAGTTCATTATCTACGTGGTTCCCAGGTCCCTCATTATTGGGTCAGATGTGATAGTTGTAGAGGATGTTTTGATTGCTGAGGGATAAACATATTTTTGGGTTTAGATTTAGGCCATGGCTTTAACTCCATCTGTTTGTTTGGGAAATACTTTCCTAAAGGATCTTGGGATCTTCTAGAGTATTTATGATGGCACCAGGTTTACAGTCATCTGCAAATTTGGCCACCCATAAGCCATTAACATTAGTTCTGACCTCTGAGAAGTGAAGTGGCCCAAGAACTGAACCCTGAGGTAAACCACTAGTGACAGTTCTTTTGTAGGAAGTAGATCCACCCACCCTAACTTCTGGGTTCCATTTGTGAACCAATTTGCTATCCAATGAGTTGCATATGGATTTACATTCCGCTGTATAAGTTTATTAATTATGCTTGAGTAGGAGATGGAGTAAAACATCTTTGCATGGTCTGCATAGGTGGTGTGTAGAAATTTGCCAGCATCCATTGCTTCAGTAATGTTTTTGAAGAAGTCAACCAGATAAAGTAGGATATGCTCTTGACAAAACAGAAATGTCTCATTTGAAGAGTATATAGGCTGTGTAGGGGAAGACTACTCCACAAGTGTGGTAAAAACCTAGACTGGATGCTGATATTGAAGAGTCTCTGCAGGGGGTCTATATTATAACATTGAATTTTATAAACATCGAATGTTATAATATCGAACCGGTAAAAAAGAGAAAGAACAGGTGGGCCATTGCTGTGGCTTCGCTGTTTTCAACGTTCGATATGTTGGAACATTACGGGTCAGGTTTAGGTAAGTGTGCGATTGTGTGTAAGTTAGCTCTGGTATCTAACTGACCAGTAGGCATACTGGTGTGTTATCAGGCCCAGCAGAAGCAGTGTTATTGGCCTTGAATAGTGCTTATAGGACTTGCTCCTGGAAGATATGAGGGGAAGGTATGACTGCTGATATTTGATCTGGGAATGTTGGGGAAGAGGAGGAAAGCCAGGGCTAAAATTATCTGCTAGCATATTGACTGCATCCTCAGGATCAGAGTATGTGATATAATTTACTATTTTTATTTCTGAAGTTTCTAACATAGTTAACTAAGGCTTTGTGATTATTTTTTGCATTGGTGTCTATTTTTACCTCTTATCTAGCTCTGGTTGACCTGATCAGGAACTGGAGTTCCCTTTTAAACTTGATAAGAATGTTTTTGGCATTTGGAAGGTTAAATTTACTTTTGCTTGCAGTAAGTTTTTTTCCGTTTTATTTTATAGCCTGTTAATATTTGATTTCCACCATAGAGTTTTATTTTTAAATTTTGTATTGTATTTATTCTTGAGGAAATAGATGCTTCTGTGCAGCTATTCGCATGTGAATAGATTTTGGTGTTGACGGATTTCACATTCGTAGAAGGGTCATCGAGGTTGAAGGGAATGTTGAGTTTAGCTAGAATGTCCCTCAGTTTTAAAAGATTAGCTTTAGCCTAATCTCTAAATATTGAGTTTTGGAAGGTGCCCCTGGCTTCACTCTTACAGTGAATATTACTGATTTGTGGTCCAATTTGACTAGGGAGAATGTTGCAACTGATACAAAATACAGATGTGCCATATTGATGAGAACCAAGTCCAGGATTTTGTCTTCACAGTAGGGGTGCAGACTAATTGGTCCAGAAAATTTGTATTAATGAAATCTAGATATCTCTGGGCATACTTGTTTGGGATGTACAAGTTTTCCAGTTGATGGAGGGGTATTTAAAGTCTGCTAGGATAATGGTGTTTTGCTGAATGCTTTGGGCTTCCACTCTAGTCAGGTAGGAGGTATTGGCCAAGGGGGCATAGATGGCATCCTATAGTTAGCTGTGATGTGATATGAAGTTTTGCTAATAGTAACTTGGATATTGAGGAGTTCCAGGTCATTATCCTGACTAACAAAAACAGAGGTAAAATTTCATTTTATGAAGATACCCCACCACCTTTAGTGCCTTCATCTAGTGCAATGGGTTTGAATGCATACCTGCACTGATGGAGTCATTTCAATATTCATGAACCAGGTTTCTCTGACGATGTATATATCTGCATTCTGTGGTAAAAAGTACCTAGAGGGAGTGTATTTTTTTGTTAAGGCTCCTAGCATTGAGCAATAATCCCTTCATGTTATCTGAATTTAGTTTCATTTTGTTTGAATGGCTTTGAATAATTGTGACATGGCAGTTCATATTGATTGCTAAGACTGACGGCAGCAGTAATCAACCGCCTTCATGTGTTTCAGAGAAAGCAAATACAATGACATTAATAAAATATTTGCTGACAGCCAGTCATTAAACTTCTATCAATCTGGATCTGTCTTCATGGTCTGGGGAAACACCATCAGACTTTAGTTTCTTCTATTGCCAAATCTCTGTCTATCCATTTCCATTTAGACAAAATTAAGGACCTGGGATAGCTAAGGATAGATGCTGCTCTTGCCTGGCAGCTGCTAGGCTTCCCAGTACCAAAGCACAATGCCAAAGATATGAACATAGCCTGACAAACTCAGAAACCTGTTACTGCAACCTACATCGCACCCCTTCACAAAGTCTCCAGAAGCAGTCCCAGGACTCTGTTATCAAATAGTACATTCTACAGCATAAAAAAAAGACAAAAAAGAAAAACCATTGCAATCCTACTCCACAGTAAATAAGTGCACCAATTCCGGCCAGTTTCAGTAAAATCAATACTGGAGTTTATTGAATAAAAAAAAAGATGAGCGCTTTTGTCCTGACCACTTAAGAACTTCATCAGATAATAAATGTAATCACACAATCCATTTATATAGTACAAAAAACCTAAAAGTTTGTTTCAAAAATACATAGAAAGGAAACCTACTCCAACTCCCTACTGCATTATTCAAGCACACACCCACTGAAACAGAAAAAAGCCATTGTAAAGGGGAAATTTGTCAGGGCAGCCTGAATGGTCTCAGTGATGGAGGATTTTCACAGTGAATGTGATAACTTGAAATCTATGTTTACACGGACATTATGTTGGAAGTAGTAAACAAAAGGGAGAGGCACCACTTTAGTCCTTTACTATCAGAAGTGGACACCAGCATTATCATTATCAATAACACCAGAACCAAGATGAGAAAAGGGACTATAAGACGTCTTTAATCACCGTTTACACTAATGACAGTTACACATTAAGAACAATCCTAGAAAAGAATTGGCCCATACTAAACCACGAAAAAGCCATCATTTCTTCTATTGATTCACATCCTTCCATAGTATTTAAGAGGGGCAGAAACTTAAAGAATATTTGTGAGATGAAATTAATGGGAAAGAACAATGTTGGGCACATGAAAAAGTCTGTAATATGTTACTACTGTAAACACATTAAGGAAGGCAGTACTTTCCTGATAAACAACATTGAAGTAAGACTCCATCAAAAATACAATTGTGGGTCCGAAAGGATTATTTATTGTGCTCTATGTAATTGTTGTAGCTGTTTTTACATTGGAAAAACAGACCATAAATTAAAAAAACACATTTATGACCATTTGTATGACATGAAATCAAAAAAAGACACAAATGCACTCAGCAAGCATATAATGGAAAATACTGGTCATTCCTTCCATTTTACTGTTATTGACAACATAAAAACAGAACCTCGAGGTGGATCCTGGCCACTTTTGCTAGAAAAGAGGGAGCTTTACTGGCAACTGCGTCTTAATACAGCTAGTTGGCCAGGCTTAAATAAACATATTTCTATCAGCTCTGTTTTAAAATTGAAAGCCCTAG
This sequence comes from Protopterus annectens, assembly GCF_019279795.1. Classification (NCBI taxonomy): domain Eukaryota; kingdom Metazoa; phylum Chordata; order Ceratodontiformes; family Protopteridae; genus Protopterus; species Protopterus annectens. The sequence continues at coordinate 486,556,964 of NC_056743.1, read as the reverse complement.
AAAGATAACACTGTTTTATTTACTATTTATGTATTTTAAACACTATTTATTACTAAGTCTACATTTACATCTATACTGTTACATTACAATGAGAGTTTTTACCATATATTTATTCCATTTTATACAGATTTTTAAGTGTTATACACACAACATAGTCTTTTACATGTATTTTCCTTTAAAGGGGTGTGTCAGTCTGAATAATGTTTTAATTGTTAGTGACTTTTTAATTAGGTTTTTTTGTACTATATAAATGGATTGTGTGTTTAAATTTATTATCTGATGAAGTTCTGAAGTGATCAGGACGAAAGCGCTTATCATTGTTTTTATTCAATAAACTCCAGTATTGTTTTTATTGAAACTGGCCTGAATTGGTGCACTTATTTACTGTGGAGTGGTTCATCCTACTGTTCCTGCTTGGCATTTTATTGTCTTGCAACATTCTGTAGCATAACATGCTTTAGTTTTATGAATGTATAACCTGTGCTATGTGCTACTGCCCTAAAGTAAAACAATTACAAAAATAGCAGCTATTTGCCTAACACTAGGTTGTTGAGTCTTGCGTGCACACCTAATTGATACACATCTTCCACAGACATCTAGACAAGTCCTTTAATTTTTGACCTTGAAGCTTATTTTGGACCAAAGTAACTTATTTCTTTAATACAAACTCCTGTGCCACTCTGCCTACTTTCTGCATCACTACAGCTCTTCTCTATGCCTGCTATAGCTCATGCCAAGATAATTAGCTGGTACTACTCACCAATCTTTCTGATATGCACAGTTTTTTTTACCTTTAAAACCTTCTTTACCTCCTGCTCTCTCTCTGATTATTTCTGGCTTATGAAGTCCACTGATGGTGTGGAATATTTCCTCTCCTCTACTTTAAAGCTCCATGCTATCTTTTCTCATACCTGCCCCCTTCCTATAATGCTTTGCAGCATATAAAGTCTCCACAAAACGCCATTCTATACCACTTTCTGCTATTGAAAGCTCCTGTCTCCTCTCCTGTGCTGCCCCTCCACAGCTACTCTATCCTGCCCCTTCTCATCTCCATCTACTAGTGTGCATGTGAAGATTTCACCATTTATGAGTAAGTATGTAAATTGTCTGTGACTGCTGAACTCTTTCTTTGCTAATAATGATACAACAATGTATTATCTTTTGCTATGGGTGCTGGCACATGCAGTAGCTTAGCCTGTGATAGTTACACTGTATAATTGACTGATTTATTTTGGATAATGAACTTTTGCTGCTAGCAATTTCTGGTCGATGCCGTTATTCACAGCATGCTTATAACAAAAATGAGAGCAGTGATTTAACTGCTAATTGCTGTATAACCATAGTACTACAACTACTTATTCACTTCCTGATTAAGCAACACCACTTATAGGGCATTTAAAACCTATCTATTCCATCCACATTCTTAACTTGATACCAAGCTAAACACTGGACTGAACCCTACAACTTGGAAAACTGTCTTTTTTTAAAGTGGCTTATAATATATGTTGGCTCATTTAGTGGCTTCATCACTCACAATTGAATAAGTATGCAACAGTACAATAAATTGATTTTTCTTTGTACCATTCTCACTCAATCATTTTTTACCAGTTCTGTTTGAATGTGCTGCTATTTCTCTGTATTTTACTTGCATAACTGATGCCATTGTAGCTGCCTTTAGTGCTCTTTCTTGTAATTAAGTATATTTGGGGCAACTAATATTGTTGAAAGTATAGTAATAATAAACTGAACCTCATTTCTGGTATATTCTGCTTTATTTACTTACAACAAAAGCTCTCCCCCCCACTTCTTCCTCTGTCTATACTCTGCCTACACCTATAATTGGATGTTGTCTTCTTCAAGCTACTTTTCCACTAATGTCTCCTGCCTTCCCATGCCTTGTCCCAGTTGCTAACTTCTCTATTTTCATTTTAATGCAATGATATCCTAATTCATTGATAACTGCCACATCAAATTCTCTACTTTTGTTCCTCGTTACCCAGTCCTAACACACAATGCCAAAGATATGAACATAGCCTGAAAACCTCAGAAATCTCTTACTGCATCCTACATTGTAGCCCTTCATAGGGTCTCCAGAAGCAGTCCCAGGACTCTGTTATCATAAAGTACACTCTGCATAACATGCATTAGTTTTATGAATGTATAAACTGTGCTATCTGCTCTAAAGTGCAAACAATTACAAAAATAGCAGTCAGTTGCCTAACATTAGGTTGTTGAGTCTTGCATGCATACCTAATTGATACACCCCTTCCACAGAAACCTTTATTTTTGACTTTGAAGCTTATTTTGGACTAAAGTAAATTATTTCTTTAATACAAGCTCCTGTATCATCCTCCCTATTTTTTGCATCCCTGTAGCTCTTCTCTATGCCTGCTACAGCTCATGCTGAGGTAATTAGCTGGTACTACTCATGAGCAAGGCTATATTTTTGATATATGTCGTTTTTGACCTTTAGGGCCTTCTTTACCTCCTGTTCTTTCTGATTGTTTCTTTCTGATAAAGTCTACTGCTGGTTTCGGCCTGCTCCATTCAGCTCTAGCTTCTCTTGGGCTTGACTCCACTTCCCTACCCTACCTCCAATTCCCACACACCCCCACATAATCTACCCTTACAGCTATCTGTACTCCTCCTCCCCCTCCAATCCCCTCTAGACTTCTATCTTTCAATTAACTAACCTCTCCCTCCACCATCCCACCTATAATATTTCAGCCATGCCCTATACAAATTTGCTATTCCACTCATCATAACTACCCACACTCTACCTTCCCACTACTGTTTCACTACCTATTATCTCTCTAGCCTCCTCTCTACTTCATCTACTAAAATGATGCTAATATACTCATACCTGTCACTTCTCTTCCTTCTAATTCTCACTAGTCTAACACCTCCACAAAATAAAGTACCAAATAAATATACCACAACTATTAAATCATCCTTACTACTCAATCCCACAACCATGCACTACTGTTATATCTCCAGTGATAATCAACATTCCTATCTTTTTCTATTCCCATCCCAAAATACTCAATACCAACTACTCTAAGCTAAAACTAACACTTGTATCTAAACTTTTCAAAATCCCTAGATTCAGTAGACACTCTATCAGTACCTTACATGTGTGGGGACATTTACCCAAACCCAGGTCCCCATAGCACGTCACAAACAAAGCACCCAAAATGTATAACTTTTTAACCTTAGAAGCATTTGCAATAAATTAGCGGCCTTTCACACCTGGTTAACACTAAACAATCCTGACATCCTTGCCATAACAGAGACCTGGCTAAAACCCAGAATAAAAGACACCAAAATCATATCCCAGGGTTACAGCACTATCAGATTAGATCAAGTGCACAAAAAAGCTGGAGATATCGCCCTAGTCATCCCAAACATCTTAACAATTATCATGTATGCTAAAACTACACCCAAATTTGATACACCAGAAATCCGTATCACATTCCTAAAACTAAATACAGGCAAAAGCATCTGCATCATCGGTCTATATATCCCTCCTGGAAAAAAAGACATTCCTATACTAAAAAACATAATTTCCTGGATTTCCTAAACAATACAAAATGAAATTATTATCCTAGGAGATGCCAACATTGATTGCCAGACCCTGTCTTCATATAACCCACTCAACAAACAGTCTGAACCTCTGTGGCTTTACTCAAATAATTAATACTCCAACCAGATATAGCAGAAATAATACCCAACAATCCACCCTAAATTAGATATCGGTCTCTAACCCTACCACCTACCCTTTCTCAGGTACATTCCCTGACTCCCTAAGAGACCACCTTACCAGCCTATGCACACCAGACCATCACCCAACTCACAAAACAGCACAAATTCAAAACCATATGCAACCTGAAAAAGATTCAATAAAGACATATTTACTGACTCCCTAAAACTTACTGACTGGTCCACCTTAAAAATTAGGCAGTTGAACATTTTGACGAGACTTCCTAAATATTCTCAGTTCATTAGCCCCACTACGTACAAGAAGAATAAACAACCACCATGTCCCATGGCTCACCAAATCTTGCAAAACCTTAATGAAACAGACAGACAAAGCTTGTACAGCCTGGTCAAGGAATAAAATGCCACCAATTTACAGTTATGTAGACAACTCTGCAAACAGACCAAGAGACAAGTTTCCCATGGCAAAAAATTATACTGCACTCACATTCAAGACAACCATAAAAACAACCCCAAGAAATTCTGGTCCTCCATATCATCACTTCTCGACCCTGGAAATAAAAAACATCCCAATCTATGCCCAGACATACAACCTCATCATACAGCCCCCAAATTCAATATATACTTCATAGAATCTGTTGCTAAACTAACAGGAAACCTAACAAAAAATCCAGAACACACCATCCCCAATAAATCCTCCAATTCACTAACATATAACCAACCTCACACTAACACACCATCACCCTACCACCCCCTTCTTAACTATACCCCATTCCTATACCTTTAATAAAAAACTACTACAAAAAAATAAAACCCTGTTCAACTTCTGTAGACAATCTCCCTCCAGAATACCTACAGCTAGTTGCAGATGCAAAAGCATTTCCTGTGAGCATTTTGATTAATAGATCCAGAGCTGAAGTATATATACCTAACCAATGGAAAATATCACATATTATCCCCCTACATAAGGGAGGCAACTCCACTGAAATCACAAACTACAATTGCATTGCAATTTTGTCCCCATCTCTCAAACTCTACAAAAATGCATACACCTCCAACTTTACCGTATCACACAAAATAATATTCTCACTCAAACTCAACATGGCTTTAGACCAGCTCACAGGACCTCAACAGCCCTACTATCCTTTATAGACTCTGTCAACAAAGCATGTGACTCTGGCAAACTAGTAACTGCACAATTTCTTGACTTGCCAAATGCATTTGATATGGTCTCACTTCAAACTCTTGATACAGCTATCCAATATAGGTCTCTCTTTCCTCTCATGTCAGTGGTTCTTCAGCTATGAAGCCAACAAACAGCAGGCAATGAAATGGCAAGACTCACTCTCCCCCACCAACACAGGTTTCGCTTGAGGTTCCATTCATGGACCACTACTGTTCAATGTCTTTATTAACAACCTGCATACCTCCACCTGTGAATGCTGTCTCATTCAGTATGCAGATGACCCCACTGTTGTCTGCAAATCAGATGCACTAACTCACTTGTAAAATATAACACAGCAAACTTTCTCATCCATAGAAACTTGGCAAACCAAGGATCAACTCCTACTGAACCCTAAAAAAAAAAAAAAACTCCTCCTCTTCATACATGTGAGCACACACACACACACACACACACACACAGCCAGAATCAAACACATTTTAAGATGTTTTCCACAAACAACACTGAAATTGAGTTGGTCCAAAGTACCAAATTACTAAGAGTCATACCTGATGATAAACTAAGATTCAGTCTCCATATACAAATAGTATTAAAAAACACCAAAAAAATAGGCAACCTATACAGGAACAAAAATTTCCTCACCACCTTCACTAAAAATATCCTGGCCAAAACCTTCCTTTTGCCCTCACTAATATATGGGGCCCCAATCCTAACAAACTTACACACCTCCTTAAAAAACAAACTTGAAAACTGCTATAATAAAATAGCCAAATTCACCACAAATTCATCCCCACTTTCTCATCACTGTAAAGCCTTACATTCCCTAAGCTGGCTTGATCTCTCCCTCCCCTTGCAATACATACAAGTCATTACTTTACACAACATCATCTGCAATCCCCTCGCCCTGCCCTCAGCCCATTAACTGATACTTACACCCCAAATAGATTCCTAAGATCTAAAGATAAACATCTCCTCACTATTCATAAACCCAACAAATCTCAACAAATAGTCCCAGCTAAGGTACTTGTCTTACCCTGTCTACCTCTTCTTCCTCACTCCCACTGTCTCTCCCTCTACACCTACTCTCATACCTTCTCTCCATCCCCTCCTCCACATCTACTGTTACTCACCCCATCACTACCACTCCACCTGGTCATCTTTCACTGTCCTTGCCACTTCATTATCCTTCATTTACATCTCCCCTACTCCCTGACCACCACTATCTATACTATACTATTCTTATATTTTCCTCACATCCTACAGCCGAGTACTGAGCATGCCATGTTCCCTGCCCTTTTCCATATCCTGTTGTTTGGTCTTTTACAATGACCATCTGTGTCAGATCCAAACTGAATATTTCTATGCTATGTATGCATCACTATGCATTGTAAATCATCTCTTACTCCTGTAACTATGTATCAGCCATGCATAGATGTGAATGACTTATGTTTTTATAACATCTGTTTGAGTCTTTTATGAATATTTCTATGCAATGTATGTATTACTATGCTATGTAAATCATCTCCTACTCATATGACTATGTATCAATCATGTAGATGTGAATGACTTGTTTTTATACTCTAGTAATCTATGACTTAAATATTTGTATATGAAGCTTTCTCCCCAGGCCTCCACTAAAAATTGGTTCTTTATAACAAAGTTGGATTTTACCGGTAAACAAATACCAAATAAATAAATGAATGCATGAATGCTTGAAACTTTTGAAGACTGACTTTGCCTAAAAGATCATTATGGGGAGTTGAAGAAGAGACAGATGTGTAGAGTGTCCTCATACCATACCCATATTTTGAGTTAAAGAATGGTTTACTATACAGGCTTACTTTTATTTGTATTTATTTAAAGATGTTGACCAGGGTTAAAGTAATGAGCACAAAATACAGTTTCAGTCTCTGTGTGAGAAAGCATTAAAATCTGGCAATTACAGAGATGTATAGCAAGAGGTACAGTATATATAATACAATTATTGAAGAATATACAGGAATTGTTTACATTAATAGAAAGAAACACATATGCAGTTTCTTCAGCCATAGAGACTGACAAGCATGTTTATAAAATTATTAAGTGAATTCCTACATACAGTTACAGCAAAATTAATATACCTTTTAAAAGAGGGATTGCTTACAACACAGACCTGGAGTCTGAAGTACTTTAGTATTGCATTAGTATGACAGGAGGTTTAAGTATAGAGAGGTAAAAGTAGACAGAATGGAGAATGTTTGAGTAAAAGGGAGTTGATGGCTTGATTAGGTTATGTGGTTTCAGATATTACAATGACATTTTACCATTTTAAGGAGGTGCATTTTCAGCTGAAAATGGAATTTGTATTAATAGTATATGTCTTCTAGTAAGATTGGTATGGGTTCACTGATTCTGGAACCTAGTGCAGATAAGCAGTCATTTGTGCACTGAAGTTTATTTTGAGGGGCCTGTAATGAGGGTGCAGAATGGTCAAGATTTCTAAGGTGGTAGATTTGGAGTCTCATTCTTATAGTTAGTTGAGAGAAAGGTTAATTTTGTAGTAGTTTGAATAGTTATGACCCAAAAAGGAGGTCTGCCATTTATTTCACAGGAAGTTATTTTGCTTTATGTAGAATTTTGCAATGATGGTGGTCTTTTGATGAGTGTGTGATGAGCCAGCATATTTTACTTGTGTTTGAATGAGGGTGTAGTTTCATTTTGAGGCATAGACTATTAAGTGATGGCCGTTTTCTAGCTGGAATAGTAAAATGCCTTTTCTTGTTGTAATTCTGGAGGATTTTGAGAGGAAGAGGTAGATTTGTAGCCCAGAAAATTAATTGGTTTATTTTCTTTCTTGTATTGTCTAAGTGTAGCGAGAAGCTGAAGGAAGGATTTAGCTGAAGTCCCAGATATGCAAATGACTTTGTGTTCAGATTGTAGCATTGTTGTGATGAGTGATTTGTAATGTGGAAGTAGCTTTGCTTAATTTTTTATTTAGTCTAAAAGAGCATGTTTTTTGTTTCTGAAGAATTGAGTACAAGTTTATTGTTATTGATCCAGTGGATCAGGTAGAAGTAGTCTGATTGAAGTTGATTTGTAAACTTGTGAGGGATTTATTTGAGCAGTATAGTATCACATTAACACATCGTAAGAGTAGGAAATGAGGAACGTCCAGAGGTAGTATGTTGACATATATGGAAAAAGGAGTGTGGACCAAGAATGGGTCCTTGTGGAACACCTTGCTGAAGCAATGGAGAGAGAGAGAGCGAGAGAGAAAGAGGAAATAATTTTAACTCAAAGTGTAGATTAGACTGTTAGGTTTGGGACCAAGTTTAGGCATCTGGCCTAATGCCTTTGTCAGATAGGTGGTGCTGTGAGCCTTAAACAAGGCATTTGCATTTTATAAGTTCATAGGTAAGTACTAAGCCTAGCTGCCCTAGTGGGCCATTTTAAGCCTAGCCAGTCTCTCTCTGTGTCCAAAATCTATCCCATTTGGTTATAGATTAGGCTTACTAATCCCATTGTTGATAATTATATATTAGCCTTAATGAGAATAATTGGGATCATACCATAGATAATTTGCAGGGGATCCACACATGGGATAAAGCATTTTGGGGCTGCCTCGGTTCATTAGTAATACAGTTGGCAGTCCTGGGGTAAATTTTCTGCTTCCCAGACATAGAGCTAAGTTACACCTGAATATGGACAGAGATGAACTTTGTTTTATGTGGATCAAGCCTGATCTCTATTATGGTGTGAATTTTAATAGTTGTAAGGAAATAACGCCCTGTTGCTTATTCAGCCATATGGGGGGACATGATCTGTTATCTAGTGTAAATTCTAGACTGAGGAGATAATATTGTCATGGAGTGGGCACCCATTTTATTACAAGCATTTCTCCTCACTAGTGGAATACTATACTTGGTTTCTGTTCTACTCAGTCTGCATCTCAGAAAACATCCCCATCAAAGGTCCATATAGCGCCACACCTAATGCACCAATATAGACTAAAAAAAGTTTGTAGAAATCCAGAAAGGCTGACAGATCTGAATATCATATGCTCTTCAAATATTTAAAAGCTCTGTCTTTCCCTAGTTTTCATTTTACTTTAAAGGATATTTTTCTTTTAGGCTGATCTTTAAAAGATCATGGTGTTGATGCAAAATGGAAAATAAATATTCTGTAGTACACAGCAAACCTCAACAGTGCCCTCAGTTGCTTCCTATTGTCTGGAATATACCAGTTCCTCACTACTATGATTTTTTCCCCTTTTGGGACCTAACAATCCCGTACCAATGATATAAATAAATGTTTTACTATTGTCGCACCTAATTTGCTCTTGGATGCATTGAGTGTTATCCTGGCTTGTCTCAGAGAGTCTAGTATGGTTTACAATTTATATAGATAGAAGTCTCGATCCTCTGAGTATATTACAATATTATCTGTGGTAGGATATTTGACATGGGTCTTTAAAACTCTCTTCATTGATCTCTGAAAGATTACAGGATGACAGACCCCAAAAGGAAGGACAGTATTCTGAAATAAGCCAGCGAGGGTTGAAAATGCTGTATTCTGTCTGGCTTTGGCTGTTGAGATGGAATAGCTCATACGTCTTTATTAGACCTAGTATAGCCAAGAATATTGCCTTTTCTAAACTTTGTCTACTGGTAGCTGTTAAATTTGGAAATGTTGTTCAAGTTCCTAAAAGCATTATGGAGCTTGATTGTTTCCTGAGGTTTTGGGGCTAACACTATGGGGCTGTTCTACTCACTTTTGATGCCTCTAGCACTCCATTCTTGAGCATTTTTGTACTACTACTTGCGCAGCATTTCTCTGTGACGCTGGTATCCATGTTCTAGAATAATCATAGTGTGGGGAAAGAATTAGGTTTATTCTGCCAGGTAGTCCTGAAACAAAGTCCTTTTTCATAACAAACATTTTTCTCTTATTTCCTTGATTTATATAACATCTCATCTACCTAAACTTCAAGCACAGAGGTCAGTTTTCTTTCTTCACCACTTCCTTCACCATCTTCAATTAAGCTAACTACAGCTATCTGCACTTGTTTTCAGAAAGTTGATATGATATTCTCATCTTCTGTTATAAGCCTGTCTTACCCTTTAGTTTGTCTTTACATTTTTTCCACTATTTCAAACAGAACTTGACGTAATTTTTTGCAGAGAAGACCAGACCTAGCACCTGATCTCTATCTTTGAATTCCCTGGCCCTTGCACTTCAAATACACAGTCCTTATATCGCTGAAACTCTTTCTGTGTGTTTCTGTATAGTGGTTATTAAGCCTGTCGTGTAAGTTGGTATAGTGTTTTCTCTAATTCCTAAGTTTATTAATCAATATCATACAATCCATGATAACTCAAAAGGACTGAATTCTGTCAAGACTTGTGGTACTTCTCTGCAAACAGAGAGTGTGGTATTAACTGGTACCAGATACTATCCCCTTTCTCAGTAACCTTTCCAGCACAGATTTTATTTCTTTACACTGCTCTCAGCAGTCTTGGGATAGTACACTGTGGTTTTTAATTGCTTGAGCTTAAAGCATTGACACAGTTAGTGCACTGTTCTGGACATAAATGGAGTTCCATGGTCAGTGGGTATTTTCTTAGGTATTCCTACTCTAGAAAATAATAAGGCAAACTCCATAGATATAGATTTAGCACAAGCATTGTGTAGAGAATAGTCTTATATTGTTTGGCTACATAGCCCAGAATGATCAAGATGCATTTAAACTGTTTAGGAATATCATTTTTATTTATTTATTTGCAGTTGGTTTACCAGGATAGTCCATTGGGCCAAAATGAACCCATTTTCAATGGAGTCCTGGGGAGAAAAGCTCCAAAAACAAACTAGGTACATACAATAGATTATTAATGATAGTTATACAAATGTAAAAGATACAAGCATTTAATTTCAAAAGTTCAGGAAACATTTAAAACAATACAGTCTAGTGATGAAAATTGGAGGTGTTATAGGCTGTGAAAGGTAATATTGCATAGTGATACAGAGTAGTTATTATTTAAGAAGCATAAGCTTTAAAAGGTGCAGTCAAATACATTCTTTGCAGATACCATGGGAAAAATAATGTGAGTTATGGGAATTAATAAGGAAAAATTGCTGGAGTAACATGAGAGCGAAAGGAAGATGAAAATTGCTATTATTAGTTATGAGGGGTGGGAGCAAGAGCATTCCCACTGGGAACACTAGATGTACGTGAAGAGATTTTTTGAACATATAATGGTTAGAGGTGGTGCGAATGGATGGTGGTAGTGAGTTCCAAAGATGTGCTAGGTTGTAGGATACTAGGTTTTTGCCTGGGGGACGAGTTGGTTTGTGGACTTCTAATAGGTTTTGATTGTTTGACCTTAAAACTCTATCAGGTAGGTTCATCTTAAAGGCAGAAGACAGGGAGGGACAGAGAGAGGGGTTGAAAATGAGCTTGTGGGCAAGAGTTAGCTGAGTATAGCTGAGATGATTGGGTAGTTCTAGCCAATTAAGTTTTTGGAGAGAGGAACAGTGGTGGGTGGAGGACCTATGGCTGTTAGCGAACTTGGCGATTTTGTTGTAGCAAGAGGAAAGTTGTTTTTTTAGAGGACTGAAGATTAGTTAGGAGTGGTGCTCCATAGAGAAGGGAGGGGATAAGAAAGGAAGTAGAGAGAGTGATTTTAGAGGTGTTTGTAAGGTACTGATTTTGTCGGTAGAGAATACCTAGTTTTTGATGGTTTTTTTTTTATATTTAATTGTAGATGGGAGTTGAAATTAAGCTGGTTGTCAATTTGGACCCCAAGTAACTTGGCTTCTGACACCAGTTCCAGAAGTGCGTTATTTTGACTAGTAATCAAGAATGTGTTTATATCGAAAGGAGTAACTTTAGAGGGGGTAAATACCATTAATTTAGTTTTGGAAGCATTGAGTGCTAGGTGGTTTATTTTCATCCATTGCTCATTGTGGTTGTCTAGTGGTGCCAGTACCTGATATTACAGCCTCAACCTCTTAACTCTTCAAGTGAAGAGCAAAAAAAAAAAAAAAACTTCGGCTTACTAGAAAATTTGCGCACACCCCTCAGCTTATAGGCAGCAGAATACTGTAGAATGCTGATTAGCTGTTTGGTACTTTCCCACCGGTTAGCTTTCTACAGATAATATACTTCCCCTCAGCTCTGCAATTGAAGAGTTTAAAAAAAAAACTTGACAGCTAAACTGCCTTTTTGTGCCAGCATGCTGCAGTAAGTCTCGATACTACACCCCAGTAATCCTACTTCCTCCAATCCATGCCCAGACAGGACACCTGAAGAAACAGCCAACACCTATTTTATAGAATCCATATCTAAGCTATTTAACCCCAACCCCAACTCCTCTAACACTAATCCTCTAAACTCCCCTGAACCTACTCTAAGGACTAACTCTGCAAACGCTTTTTCCTTTAAACCTGTATCTACTACCTACATCAAAACTCTACTCTCTAAGTTAAAACCATGCTCTGTATCAGCTGACAACATCCCCTCATATTTTCTGCAGATAGCAGCTCACTCTCTCTCTACCTGTAATTATCCTAATTAATCATCTCAGAATATAAAGTTCCTTCTGTATGGAAACAATTCTACACACTACCTATTCACAAAGGAGATAACTCCTCAGATATCTCCAACTTCAGACCTATTGCTATCCTCTCCCCTCTCTCTAAAGTCTCAGAGAAATGTATACACAAACAAGTTATGCAATATCTTATACAGGAAAATCTGCTCACTGTCACTCAGCATAGTTTTTGACCAAAACACAGCACTACCACAGCTCTACTATCCGTCCGCAGCACAATTTCTCTAGCCAAAGATGACCATAAACGTATCTCTTGTCTATTCTTAGACCTTTCAAAGGCTTTTGACACTGTCTCTCACTCTCTTCCACTGGACAAACTGTCTTACCTCAACTTCTCCTCTGATACAGTTGCATGGTTTTCCAGCTATCTCACTGACAGACTGCAATCAGTGAGATGGCACTCTGCACTATCCTCTCCCTTTCTAGTAAGAATGGGTGCCACCCAGGGGTCCTTTCTTGGACTACTACATTTTAATATCTTCACCAATCTACTCTATACTTTTTGCCCACAGTCTTCCCTAGTCCAATATGTTGATGACTCTACACTCACCACCATAGCCACTTCTACCTCTGAACTCTTATCAGCACCCAGACATCCTTTAACTCAGTCAAGACTTAGCTCTCCAATAACCAGCTCATCCTCAACCCTAAAAAAATTAAACTGTTACTCTTTCCTCCAAAAAATGTTAATACATCAAATCTACCTAATCCATAATGTCTCTAAATAATACTCCTATTGAAGTGGAATCCAGCATGAAACTCCTCGGCGTCACCATCAACTAAAATTTGACCTACATGTAAATAATTGCATCAGAAAAACCCATCAGAAACTAGGGCTCCTGTACAGAAACAAAAAATTTTTCACCGCTGAAGCCAGGATTACTGTCACCCATGCTTACCTCCTACCCAGTTTAATGTATTGCTCCCAAATTCTCACATATTTCAACTCCTCCCTACTTACTAAACTCGAGTCTACTTACAACAAGGTAGCTAGATTCACAGCCCAACAAACCTACAAATCCCATCACTGTCTCTCCCTAAAATACTTAAATTGGCTTGAACTACCCCACCTGCTTCTCCTCTCTCAGCTCCAAATCATCCACTCTATTCTATTTCAGCCCTCCTACTGTCCAGCTCTTTCCTACCTTATTTTCCACTATTCTCCTACTAGACATCTATGGAGCTCCACCCAAGATCTATTACATATCTATAAACCCAAGACCAAATCCGTGTGCAACATATATAGCTACCACCCTTCTGTTGCATAGAACAAACTCCCACTTGAAATCAGAACTCTTACACATCCTAAACAATTTGAATCAGCCACCAGAAAGTACATTAAAGGGCATTGGACTTGCCACTGTTCTCACCCCCCTGAATATATCTCTCTAATAAATTACCATCTTCATCCTTTCTCCCTCATAATCACCCTCTGTCCTTTTCGACTAACTATCCCTACCCCTTTTTCCAGTAACACCTTTTGAGAAACTGGAACAGATCATGTACTACATAACGGCTAGGCTAAATAATGAACTCCTCATGCATTATATAACTTCCTATGCATATACATCCTTCTGTCATTCTGTCATAGTACAGTACTGCTGTAATCTTTTTTTTTTTTTTTTTTATGCATTATGTATTTATCTTGTGTGTTTTAAATTGCTTGATATTGGATAATTGTATACATAATGTGGAGCTTTTCTCCCCGGGCCTCTGTTGAAAAAGGGCTTTTGCTCATTCGGACACTCCTGGTCAACAAATGTAAAATAAATAAAATTCCACCCCCTAACACTTTGCCCCACCTTTGCTATGCTACAGGCTCTATTCATATATCTTCATGTTCTCTTCTGTATAAAATCAGTGAACACAGCTCTAATTTTTTTCTCTAGGTTGTTCTTCCTCTGCAAAGGATTTATCTTCAGTTTTACTTTTTCCTTACTTATAAATATTTCTTACAAAGTTCTTTCCCTTATTTTAGATTTTTCTGCCTTACGTTGAAAGAAATGAGTTTAGAAGTCTCACAAGTTACTGCTTCTTCCTTGTTAACTCCACAAGTGCTATCTTTCTCATTGCTAAATTTCTCCTTCTCCAATACCCATCTGCTACTTGGAATTCTTCATTTTGAGAGTGTTATATTTTAGTTTGACATAAACTATACAGTTTAGCACAGTTTGTATCTTCTATACTTTCTAACTTCACTTTCCTAGATAAAATGAGTGTTTTCTTTTGTTCTGCTACCCATTTCTACTCCTTGCTTTGTAACATGTTTAGGCTGCAAAACCTTATCATGCAGCTCCCTTGTTTCTACTGATTACTCTATCTCAGTTTACTCTGCTATGGATATATGTATGCGAACATATGTCTTTAAATGGTTAAGCAGAGGTGTATCTCTAGGCTTATTCACATGGATCCCCTCCCCACACTGATAAGGTGATTCATCAAAAGGATTACTTTCTTTCTGTTGCCTCCAGAAATCTTTAAAGTAGGTAAATATTTTCTCTGTTGTTATATCATATATGTTAAATTAGGATAAACTACTGTTTTTTTTTTTTTTTTTTAACAGCTTTATTAACAGCACATCTACAAATGAAAAACTAGAAACCTGCACACACATGCAGAGTTATTTATACATGCAGCCATGTAAACCTATAAACAGATAAATGTGTACATATGAGCAAGAGTGCAATATAAAGAAAGGAATAATCAACATCTAAACTTGAGGAGAAAAAATGGAGGGGGAGTATAATTTACTATTTTCTCTAAACCATGTAGCATATAGTGCAGATTAAAAAAAAGAAAAAATGGGGACTGAAAGTAAGTGGAGGGATAGAAAACCTCTTGCTCCTTCTTCTAAAACCCTTTTAAATTTGTCACTGACTAACATTTCTATCATTTTGCTTTTGATATGTTGAACTTCAGGCTCTAACCATAATTCAAGTACATATCTGATTTACATAACTAATATCTTAGCATTTTGCTTGGAGATGTCCAGCTATAAAATGTTTAAGCTTTTGTCTTGGAGGAAAGGAAACTCCAGCTCTAATTACCATTTTTTTAAACTATCTTCTGGGTATTCAGTCCATTCCATGACTATGAAAACCTTTAAAGGCCTGCACTAAATGTTCAGTCCAGGTCTAGTCACTTCAGTCCCTTCCTTCCTGTTGGGTATACTGTTTGAAGGCCACCAGTTATAGTTTGAGGTCTTCCTTCCTGGTTTGTTGCCTAAGGGTAGAACTGTCTTTGGCATCACCATGGTTTTGGCAATCACCACCACCCCCTTGGTTGCAACATGAAGTACTTGCTCCATTGTAATTATCTTGGTACAGGAACAAACAGAAATATTTTGTGAAACTCCTAGGCATCCCACAGGACTCCTGTTATTTTCCCAGCTATTGAAAATTTTGCTTAGCTAATGATTTTTCAGGTAATGAAAGGTACAACTCTGGGTCCTCCTTATCATAGAAAGAATTGTGTCAAATATGCCTCCTGCAACCACAAATGTTATATAAAATAATGCAACAGAGATCAACAGTCCATAAAATATTGAAAGTCTGTTGAAAAGTAAAATGCTGGTACAGAAGCAACAGAAACTACATAAAGTATCTTTTCTGTTTGCCATGCACAGAGGAAAAAAAGCCTCTCATGCCAATATTAACACAGTTCAAGAGTATTGTTAAGCAGGTTCCCTGTTCTGAGTTCCTAGTGGAAGATGACTGAGCTTCTTCAGATTATATTGGAATGTCTTCTCCTTTGCTGCAGTACATTCCCCGGAACAGCTACTGCAGGTAAAATCTCCTCCTGCATTGAGAGACCATCTGCTCTGACCACAAAGACTATAGCCCTCCTTTTATACACCATTTTAATACAGTAATTGCCCATTAAGAACAAATCCTGTAGGAAACCTCTTTAGTAATACAAATATGTAGCTGTGCATCTAAAAAAAAAACCTCTTATTTATATGACATACAACAGTACTCTATTTACAGCCATTGTTTTGTACATGGTTTCACGTCTGTTTTATGGTTTGATGCATCATAGATCAGGAACTTTTACACTTTTCCTGGGATTCAGAAAGGTTGCCATCAGCAGTAAATAAGATTTACCACTAGCAGTAGCCATTTATGTTTGAGACACCACAGTGCTTCTTTGAAGTTAATAGAATCATTGATGTGGGTTATCCTTCTGGTTTACCACAAGTGTTAATGAGGCATTCCAGGGCAGCATATGATTAGTGCCATCCTCCAGAAATGCCTACAGTTAATTTTTTTATACAGCTAAATAATTCACAGAAAGTGCAATTGTGTACACGTACCATAAATGTAGATGTTCGAGTGTATTCACTGTTGCAGTCATTACATTTGGGTAATCTGCTGGCAGGTTGCCCTCAGTCGGCATCTGCTGGCAGGTTGCCCTCAGTCGGCCTTTATAACAAAGTCTTGGGTCTTGCATCGGTTGCTGTCTCCTCTTCCATGACATCAGGAGTATAAAACATGCAACCGACGCCATTTTATTCAGTTTTTCTTGCCCCAGATGTCAGGTGCCCCCCAAATGGGGAGCAAAAAATATATATCTAAATAAGCAGTAAATATATAGATACACTTTTAGAAACATAAACTTTACCTTCAACTAAAAGCAAATACACCACAAAGACTTTTGAGTATAGTGAAGGAAAGAAAAGATATAGAAAGGGAGATGGCGGGTGGGTAACCCGGACTGCAACAGTGAATACACTCGAACATCTACATTTATGGTAAGTGTACACAACTGTACTATGTTCTTCATGTTTTACTGTTGCAGTCATTACATTTGGGTAGAATCCCAAAGCTATGGATGGGAGGATGGAACTAAACAACAACAGGGGTGGCTATAAGGCCCTGCACAATTGCAGTGGCAAAGCCTGCCCTGGATTTGGAGAAGAGAGGCAAATGATAATGCTTTGTGAAGGTATGAACAGAGCTCCAAGTAGCAGCTTCTAGAATGTCTTTGGTTGGAACCCCTCTGAGAAAAGCTGCTGAAGTAGAGGCAGCCCTGGTGGAATGTGATCTGATCCTCTTGGACACAGGTTTACCATGGTGCAAGTAGCAAAAATGAATGCAGCGGCTTATCCACTTAGAAATGGTCTGCTTTGATATAGCCTTCCCCTCTGACACTGCAGCAAATGCTACCAGTAGTTTCTCAGACTTTCTTAGAGATTTGGTCCTGTTTAAGTAGAATCTTAGTTGCCTGTGTACATCCAATGAATGCAGAATCCATTCCCCCTTGTTCTGTGGATTTGGTTAGAATGTTGGCAGGTGAATGGTCAGGTTAAGAGCCACACTGGATACCACCTTAGCCATAAAAGAAGGATTGGTCCTGAGGGACACCCTGTCCGGGTAAAATATAATAAAAGGCTCCACTGCCATGAGAGCCTGTAGTTCTGAAACCCTTCTTGCTGAAGTGACTGCCAAGAGAAAAGCTGTTTTCCAAAATATAAATTTTATTTCCGCAGTAGCTGCTGGTTCAAAAGGAGTCAGTGTGAGTTTTTCCAGTACAAAATTGAGATCCCATGCAGGAGTTGGTGATGATCTGGGAGGCCTTAAATTTTTGACCCTCTAAGATACTGTTTAATCAGAGGATGATGAAAGAGGGGAGGCTCTGTGTTGTAATGAGCCAAGATGGCAGAAGCATGGATTTTTATTGAAGAAAAAGATAGGCCCTTGTCAAGCATCTCAGTCAAATATTGTAAAATCTGAGGAATGTTGGGCTTTGCTGTGTCTGTTCCTTGTGCTTGGTTCCAATCACAGAATCTCTTCCATTTATCAGCATAAGATTTTCTAGTACTAGGCCTTCTGGCTTCCAAAATGACATCCATCACAGATTTACTGAGAGGTGTTGTTTGAATAATTAATTGATCAACCATGCTGCAAGATTCAGAGTTTGGAGCTGAGTGTGCAGAATTTGATTACTTTGCTGCAACAGTAGATAAGGTATTTGAGGCAAGCACCATGGAGGAAGTTGAGACATATTCCTTAGAAATGGGTACCAGTGCTGGTGAGGCCAGTCTGGAGCTACTAGGATCATTTCTGATTTTTCCTGTCTGACTTTTAGTAAGACCTTGGAGAGTAGAGGCAGAGGGGGAAAGGCATAGACTGATAGGTTTTTCCAGCTAAAGGATAGGGCATCCAGTTTCCATGCTTTTTTGTGTTGAGTTCTTGTGCAGAATTTGTCCAACTGATAATTTTGGGGAGAAGCAAATAGATCTATGTCTGGGCTCCCCCATTTCTATGTTAACATGCTGAAGATTTGTGGATCCAATTTCCATTTATGCGGGTCCATAAGATTTCTGCTTAGGTCGTCTGCCAGAGTATTTTGTTTTCCTGGCAGGAACTGAGCTTGAAGATGTATTTGGAAAGTCAAGGCTGTGTTCCACAAGGCCATGGTTAGTCTGCAAAGGGGGTAGGAATGTGTACCCCCCTGCTTGTTTATGTACCACATAACTGTGGTGTTGTCCATCTTTATCAGTAGTTGTCCTGGATGAAGCAAGTCCTTGAAGGCTGTCAGAGCCTTCTGAACAGCTAGCATTTCTTTCTGGTTGATATGCAGATGCATTTGGTTTGGGCTCCATTTGCCCTGAATGCATCTCCCCATCAGGTGGGCCCCCCAAGCATAGTCTAATGTGTCTGTAGTTAGGGTTTGGGTGGCAGGGGGTAGAGTGAATGATAGTCCCTTGTTTTGGTGACATGTCTCTGCCCACCAAAGAAACTCCTGTTGTAGGCAGGGATTGAGAGGAATCATTGTTTCCAGACTGTGAGAATGTTGACCCCATAAACTTTTTAGGTACCATTGACGTTTCCTCATATGCAGTCTCGCATATGAAATTAGTAGAATGCAGGATGCCATAAACCCCAAAGCCTGCAGAATTTGTCTTGCAGATAACTGGTTTGTTGTTGCCATTTGTTTGAAGTATGTTGTCAGTTGCCTTTGTTTGTCTGGCATGAGGTAGGCCATCTGGGCAGTTGTATTCAAGTTTGCACCCAAGAATGTGATTATTTGAGAGGGTACCAGTTGTGATTTCTTTTCATTTATGGTGTACCCTAGGCATGCTAGAAGCCTTTTTACAAATGCCAATGTTGAAGAAGAGTGTCCTTGTCCTCTGCTTGAATGAGACAGTCCAGATAAGGATACATCTGAATGCTTCTTTGTCTGTAGAATGCAATTACTGGTGCCAGGAACTTTGTAAAGACCCTGGGCACAGTAGATAAGCCAAAGGGGCAGTGCAGAGAATTGGTAATGCAAAAAAACCTGCTTTGAAGCAGAGGTATCTTCTGCATGATTCCCTTATTGGGATATGCAGGTATACTTCTTTTAAGTCTAGAGTTACTAACCAAGCATTCTTGCCTAGCATAGGCAGTAGCTGTTATAAAGTCAGCATAAGTCTAGAGTTACTAACCAAGCATTCTTGCCTAGCATAGGCAGTAGCTGTTGTAAAGTCAGCATTTTGAATTTTGGAATGTCCAGGAGCATGTTCAAAATCGATAAGTCCATTATTGGATGCCATGAATTGTCTTTTCTGGGTACCAGGAAAAGTCTTGAATAAAAACCTTGTCCTTTTTCCGTTTCTGGTACCGGTTGAATAGCCCCCATATCCATGAGGGACATGACTTGTTTCTGGGCCTCTGCCCACTGGTTTTGTGGCAGATCTGGCCATCTGTTTGTAATTGGCAAAGTATGGAAATGAAATCTGTACCCCTGGGATACTATATTTAATACCCACTTGTCCTGGGTAATTAACTGCCAATTTTGAGCATGAAATGCTAGTTTTCCCCCCAAGGGGGCTGCCAAAAGATAAGTGCTTGGTGATGGTAGAGGAAAATCATTGAGACTGCTTACTGTAGAGTTGTGCTTTGTTTCCTTCAGATTTAGAGGTGGAGGCACCCCATTGCTTTGACCTGTAAGAACCTTGTGATTGGTATCTGGAGCCTTTTAAGCACCTGGATTTGCCTTGAGTGGCTCTGTTGGACACAGAAAAGGACCAATTTTTTGTAGGTCAGTGTCTACTGAACCTGGGTGGCTGCACTTGCAAGAAATCTTTTACAGCTTGCATAGATTTGGCTTTGTCTTCCATTTTCTTTAAAACCTCTTCTGCCTTATTACCAAACAGAGTATCATGTTGCAAAGGGGCATCCAGCAATTTAGCCTTAACATGATCAGGTCGATTTTGCTGCTTGAGCCAGGCATGCCTTCTAATCACAGATCCAGTAATGGCGGCCCTGCAAGAGGCCTCCAAGGAATCAAGACCACATTGCAAAGTATGCTTTCCAACCTGTTCTGCTGAATGCAATAATTCCTGTAACTCTTTATTTTCCACACAATCAGAAATCAACATAACTTTCTGTTTCATTAAGCCCATAACATGCTGTTGATATTTAAGCATATGAAACTGGCAGTTTAAGGCCCTGATTGCCAAGGTTGCAGACATATAAACCTTCTTTCCCCATCTGTCCAGCTCCCTGGAATCTCTGTCAGAGTGGGTAGGATTTTTGGCTGTAGAGGCCTTTACACCCTTGGGACCCCGAGAAATAGTCTCAGGATCAGCAGCAGGATTTTTGAATAAAAATTTGTGGGAGTCAGGAACCCTGTAATATCTATCTGGCTTACTAGGAGACAGAGGCAGGGAATCAGGAGCCATGCTTGATTCTGAAAACACATCATCAACAATGTCCAGTACAGGAGGTATTGCCAAAGGCCTGTGCTGAGGAAGAAGAAGGAAATCCCTAAGCCTCTTTTTTGATTCAGAAAAGTCCTGACTCTCCCAGTGAAAATGTTCCCTTAAAGTATGCAAAGACTCTCCAAAAGAGTAATCCTGAGGAGGAGATGCAGATGGGATGGATTCCTCTGCATCAGAATCCTCATAGGGTGGAATAGAAAATTCCTGGTCAGATGAGGAATCAGAAGAGATAGAAACCTGATCTGAAGATTCATAATCAGTGCCTTACCTAGGCCTCTTAGCAGGGGGGGGGGGGGATGGGAACCCCTGATCAAGGTAATTAAATCCTCAGCCATTTTGATAATCTGTTTTTTAGGCATAGGGACCTGAGCACGGGGCTCATACGTCAGTTTTGTAGACATAGAAGTTCTTTTTGACCTTGTTTTTGAGGCTGGCATCAGTTTAATATAGAAATGTTGAGGCCTGAAAACACCCTCAGAAGCTGGTGCTTGCTCAGCAGCTCCGGACCCATCCAAGGGAGAGACATCCGCGGGTTCAATACTCTGAGAATCTCATGGCATACCAGACTCCAAATGGGTCTCGGTAGAGGCCTGCGACTCAAAAGTAGCGGGTATCAGGGGCTGCAAAAGCACCTCATTGAGTACTGGTGAACCAGCGACTGGCTTAGGAGAAGCTTCATCATCGGTTTTGGACCTCGACAGTCTGTCTCTGTCTTTTTCTTTGCGTTTTTTGTGAACTCCGGTAGTCAGATTGCTAACCGACGACATTTCAGGATAATTAAATCTTGTACCAAAATATTTAGAAACAAAAATATACCAACGCTTAATAGTGCATTGGTTAAATCTAGCACAAAACCGACAGCAAGGCACGTTGTGATCTGGGCCTAGGCAAGGAATACAGTACAAATGAAAATCCTTATGAGGTATGTGCTTCCCACAAGTAATGCAATTATTATTTTTTACTGACATCGGTATGGAGCAAGAAAAAGTTTCCCCAACAGGGTACTTAGCTTTAGTTTGAAGACGTCAGTTCTGAAACTCGAATATGAAAATTTCAGGAGTCGGCCGACTGGCACTTGCGAACTGCTTCTGCTTCGGGCACCACGCGGCAAGAAAGACTGGATAAAATGGTGTCAGCTGCATGTTTTATATCCCTGATGACCTGACGCCATGGAAGTGGAGACAGCAACCGACACAGGACCCAAGACTTTGTTATTCAGGCCAACTGAGGGCAACCTGCCAGCAGATGCCGACTGAGGGCAGCCTGTCAGCAGATTACCCAAATGTAATGAAAACAGTGAAACGCGAAGAACATCCACTCAGCTGCATAAATCAGCTTTACCAGTCTCATTAATTAGTTGATCAAAAGTTCATGTTTCACCCATTACTTTCAATAGGAGACATTGTGTTAATAGCAAGTCCTGGGGTGTTTAGTGGGAAATTAATGGCGCGTGTGTGTGGCAGCATATTAGAGTGTATATAGAGGCATGAGTGGTTTGAGGTGAACACGTGTGTGTGTGTGTGTGTGTGTGTGTGTGTGTGTGTGTGTGTGTGTGTGTGTGTGTGTGTGTGTGTGTGTGTGTGTGTGTCTGCCTGTGTCGTCACAGTAGGAGAGTTAGTTAGAGTGGGTAAGTGTGTGTGTATGGGTGCATGAGTATGTGTGTGTCCATGACTGTGTGGGTAGGTCAGGGTTGCTGTTTCCCAAAACTCATCTAGACTAACAAGCAATGATTGTCATACTGAGAGGGGACACTAGATACCAGAGACTGTAAAATCCTACTACAACACACCTTAAAAGTTAATGGAACAAGAATTTCTTCATCACAAGGCATATGCCAAAAAATAAGAAGTCTGAGACACTAACGGCTGGCATTATTGACTGACAGTAAGGGTCCAAGTGTAAAGACATAGAAGTTCGAGAGACAAAGACATAGACGTTCTGTGAAAGTAAGGGCAGTTGTGGGTGCAAAGATATGTTTGTGTGTGTGTGTATATGTTTGAGTGTATATGTGTGGGAAATTAATGATGAGGGTGCCTTTGCCAGTATATTGCATCATCCACCAGCAGTGATTACAGTAGCAAAGTGTTTGTTAATGTTTGTGGTAATCAATGAGCAAATTCAGAGACGTGCAAATTAGCTGATAATGAGGTTCCTCCCCATTGTAGCTAATGTGCCTCTGAATCACTGATTTTCACAATCACATTAAAGGACATTTTTTGCCCTAGACTTACCACTCATAACTGGGCTCTTTATGAATCATGCCATATGTTACAATGTGTGTGTGTGTGTGTGTGTGTGTGTGTGTGTAAACTGACATTGTCTCAGTCTCCTAATTTTAGTGCCAAAAATGACAATGTACAGTAAAGCAGAAACAACAAAACTTACTGCAAAACCATATGTCTCTTATATAGTATACAAACCATACAAGCATGTGTGTGCGTGTGTGTCTATACATATACATATATATATATATATATATATATATATATATGTGTGTGTGTGTGTATACGTGTGTGTATATCAATATCATGAACACACGTCTACGTATTATCTATATATATATATATATATATATAGTATATATATATATATATATATATATATATATATATATAAAATGTGTGTGTGTGTAAAATTAAAACTCCTGAGACTACCAGTGTTTATAAAAATAACACAGTTTGTTATATATGACCAAAAAACAGGTTCTTGCAAGCAAAACCAAAGTATTCTAGTTGAAATATATGAAACTTGGTCTTACACTGATGGAAAATAGTTTCTTTTGGAAGTTGTTTCTGGATTCTTCTTGAAGAAACAATTTCCAGCTTATAATTCAGTAACTTCCCTCACTTTGGTTTATTTCCATTTCCAGAGCTGCTTTCTTGAACATCAACTCCCCTTTCACAAAGGGCAAATGTTCCTATCTGGGCTACTCTCAAGTCAGATTCAATAGCTCATTAAACAAACCTGCTCTCATGAATGTACCTAGATATATTTCTGTTCTGAAAGAAACTTGCACAATTTATCAGAAACACTACTTCATTTAAAAAAAAAATCATTCAATTTACAATGGACTATTTATAAAACTGCTATAAACATTATTTAAACTAAATACCAATGGTGTCACTGTTTAGTAATGCCCAACAACTCTGTAATACACCAAACAGTATTGACACATAATGTTTTTATTTTTGATGGGAAACCGTATCTGCAGCTTACTGGTGTAGTGATGGGTACTCCCATCGCTAACACGTATGCAAATTTGGTTCTATATGAGTGGGAGAAAAGTGTAATATTAAGTAAGGTAAACCAACTAAATGAAAAGGTGTTGTTCTAGAAGAGATTTGTGGATGATTGCTTTTTGATATGGGATGGTTCACTTATGGAATTAGTTGATTATGTGCAATATCTAAATGCGTCCATTGAATTCCTAAAATTTAAAATGGAGGCATCAAATCATGATATAAATTATTTAGATGTACATTTATTTAAGAATGGAGATAGATTAGAGTCTAGGAAGGAAGTGGATGCTTTGAGGTATATAAATAGGGGTAGCATGCATGCCCTACATACCTTTAAAGGAATAGTGAAGACACAGTTAATAAGAATGAGTAAATTAAATACGGTTGAGAGTATTTTTATAGAACAGGCTAGAAGCATGTCTCAAGAATTTCAGAAAAGTGGTTACTCAAGACGAGTTGTAGAGATGGCTTATGAAGAGGTGCTAAAAGAAAGGGGAGATAAGTATAAACCAATATTGATGGGGGGGGGGGTTGAGGAAGAGTGAAAGAGATATGCATAAGGATGGTAAAATAGTTAGATTTCTCACTACATACAATTTAAACACACATAATGTATGTAAAATAATAGGAAAAAATTGGCCTTTTCTATTGGCTATGCCTGAGGAAAGATCTATAGTGGGAGACAGGCCAAGTTATGCATATAGAAATTCGGAAACATTAAAACAAAAACTTTGTTATAAGGATTTTAAAATAAAAGCTAAAAATGTGGGGAGGGAAATAGGAACAAGGAAATGCTATAATTGTTCCTCTTGTAATGATTTATATGAGGGTGATGGTTTATTTATGCACCCCATAAATGGGGAAGTTTTTGTTCCAAAAGCTCTGGCAACTTGCAATGTAACGCAAGTGGTATATTTGGCTACTTGTACATCATGTGTATCATTTTATGTGGGTAAAACGACTAAGAAGTTGAAGGAGAGGATTGTAGAACATAAATCAGATATAAGAAGGAAAATAATAACAAACGTGTTAAGTAAGCATATTATGGTTAAGGGTGAAGAACATAAGTTTAAGGTATTAAATGTAGTAGAAATGAGTATAAGGAAAGGTGATATGAAAAATCTGCTGGAGCTAAAAGAGTTTGAATGGATTATTAGGTTACAGGCTGATGTGAGTCCTGGTCTAAATAATGCTGTTAGTTTAAAACCAGTATTAATTAAAAAGCGAAGAGAAAAATTATAAGTTTGTTTTGGAAGTGTATATATATATATATATATATATATATATGTGTGTGTGCATGTATCTATATATATATATATATATATATATATATATATATGTGTGTGTGTGTGTATATATATATATATATATATATATATATATATATGGGTCTACTTCGAATGCCCGAACCGCCGATTCACCGACAGGGAAATGACCGACGCCAGAAACCCGACAACACACAAACCCGACAACGCGAAACACCGAACACCATAACACCGACACACTACACGTCAACAACACAGTACACTACAACACATATCCACTAGCCCTAACCCAAACCCTAACCCTAAGGTCCGACACTACCACACACTCCCTACCTGGACCCTAACCCTAACTCACTTACACACCCCAAACCCCAAGCTCCGACACTACGCACACACTCCCTACCTGCACCCTAACCCTAACTCACTTACACACCCCAAACCCCAAGCTCCGACACTACACACACTCCCTACCTGCACCCTAACCCTAACTCACTTACACACCCCAAACCCCAAGCTCCGACACTACCGCACACACTCCCTACCTGCACCCTAACCCTAACTCACTTACACACCCCAAACCCCAAGCTCCGACACTACCGCACACACTCCCTACCTGCACCCTAACCCTAACTCACTTACACACCCCAAACCCCAAGCTCCGACACTACCGCACACTCACCTATCACACACCCTAACCCTACATCCCTGAGTATTCAACACTTACCTGTCCGCTCCCTACTCCTACATCCCTCACTATCGCATACTTACCAGGTCGCGCTTACACATTCCCCTTGTCGGTCTTCCGTCTGCCGGGATTCGAGCGTGTCGGTCAACTGCGTTGTCGGGTTTCTGGCGTCGGTCATTTCCCTGTCGGTGAATCGGCGGTTCGGGCATTCGAAGTAGACCCATATATATATATATATATATATATGTATTTTAAACAAATATGCTGTTTTAGAAAAGTGAAGAATATATTCATATGGTTTTATGTATTTGTAATACTTTTGTTTTTTTTATATATTAGTAAATATATTTATTATATATTTTTATTCTGATGGTTTTCTTAAGACTTGATTGTTGGTTAGAGTGATAGGTGGGCTGAAGCATGTGACTTAATTGTATCTCCTATTTAAATATTGAATGAATGTAGTTAATTTGTGCTGATGAAGGGTGTAGACCCGAAAGCTTTGCAATAAACATTATTTACACAGCAGTTTCAACATTTTTGGGTCACCTGTACTTTTCCAAGTGGTGAGAAAAACTATTCTGTGCTGTAGTGAACCCCCCCCCCCCCCAGCATCAGGCCATCATTTTCAAGCCTAATGAACACGTTGTGTTCATGAGATAGGACATCCATACTCTGGTGGGTTAAGCCTGGCTAATGTTGGTCATGGAACTTAAAAGGCTACAAAGATAAGACTCAAGTACAAATATTTGTGTTCCCATCCTGTTGTTGATATAACTATAGTATGGCAATATGGTCCATTATTAGAGTGAATTTTCTCACTAACCAGTAGTACTTTATTGAACAAAGTGCCTCTTTAAGGCAAAGCATTCTCTTTGTATCAAAAACACTGAAAAACATCTTGAACTCAGAAAATACGACACTGGAGTGGCAACCAAGTAAAAACAAACTGTTCGGTAAAGTGCATAAAGCGCTTTTCGTTTAATAAATATAAACTTCCTCAGATGCGTAAAAATAATAAGTAGAGATTACATAAGAAGTGTTTTACTTAATATTTTTATGTATCTGAGGAAGTTTATATTTATTAAACGAAAAGTGCTTTATGCACTTTACCGAACAGTTTGTTTTTACTTGGTTGCCACTCCAGTGTCGTATTTTCTGAGTTCAAGACACTCTCTTTGTATCTCAGTACATCTAGCCTCAGCTTTACTTAGTTTTTGATTAAGGAAAGAGAAAGGATGCTCCTCTTCTTTAAGTTTTTAAAGAACTGAGCCTAAACCCACCTTTGATGCAGCTGTACATACAGTAAAACTTTAAAGAAAAACGAGTTGAATGGTAGGAGTGGTAAATATTCCACCTTTTTCACCACTGAAAGCGCTTACCATATTAAAGTTTTTAGTTGCTTTAGCATTACGTTATTCGTATTTGCTTATTTCAGCTTTCTCCTACCATTCAACTCGTTTTTCTTTCGATTTTAGTAGTTTTTTGGTTTTCTTGGTTTTTTATACAGTAAAACTTTACTATAAAGTCAAGATACTTGAATGCAGGATCTGAGCATAATGTTTCTTTTAAATGCATAAAATCATTGTCTTTTTCTGCCATCCACTTTATTTTAGGAGATATCTTAATATTTGGTCAGATCTGTGAGGAGGTATGCAAAAAGGGTCACAAGTTTCCAGCAATATTCTGATAGCCCCAGAAGCTCCTTCGCTTTTTAGTTTTGGGATGACAGTTTAATTTTATTTCTTCATTTTCTTTTGAGGGTTTAACAGTGCCTCTTCCTACTACATACTGGAGATATTTAACTATTGCCATGAATAACTTGCTCTTGGTATCATTCACATTTATTTCTGCTTGAATCAGTGTCTAGCAGAGCCAGAACCATAGCTATACGCAAGTCTCAAACCTCAGAACATATAATAAAATCATATAGATAAACTACAGCACAGCTAGTGTTGGTGTGCATAACTCAATTCATTAATCTTTCGAAAGTTGCAGGGGCACTATGTAGACCAAACAAAATAGTATACTGGAATAAATCCTCTGCAGTCATCATTCCTCAGCTTCTAATGATAGATGAATTTGCCATCATCAGCTTTAAAGTAGTTAAGAATCTTACCATCCCCAACCTTTCTGTTAGCTCATTAACCCTTGGCATAGGGTAGTTTTCAAATGTTGAAATGCTGTTCAGATTTTTAAAATCATTATAGAACCTTTTTCTTCCAACAAATTTGGGACAAATACTATGAGACAGTTCCACCTATTTGTGGCTCCTGAATTACTCCTGTCTGAAACACTGTCTTAATTCTTCTTGAATTGCTTTCTTTTGTGACAGGCATTCAGCAGGTTTTAGTTAACCCTCTGTCTTGGACAAGTGTAAATATGATGTTGAGTGATATTTGTTTTGCCAGCAGTTATGAAATATTTCCTTTTTCCATTAACAGAAATTCTTTTATTTCTTGCTTCTGTACATAGGATCATAGGAGATTAGTAGGCTGTCGACCCAGAGGTCATTTTAATCCTAGCCATTTCAACCCAATGTTATACCATAGAAGTACTGGTCAATACCCAAGATTGCATTTAGTGATGACTGCCCATGTCAGGAGGGTTATTGGCATTATCCCCAGTAAGAATTTGCAGTGCCCCATCCACTCATCCAGGTTCCTCTTGAACAGTGTCATAGAGGTTCTCTGTTTCACATGAACTGGTTGCTTGTTCCAAAGACATGGCAGTCATTGGGAGATAAATCTGCCCCTCCAGCAAGTCCTATTTAAGTTGCAGGCCATATTTAAGTGCCTGGAACGAGTATCCCTAGACCCATTTGATTTACGGATATGCAGTAAGTTCATTAGGTTTGGGTCTTTGGTTGCTCTGTAGGCCAGGCATAAGTCTCCCCTAAGAAGTCTATACAATACGGAGTATAGTGACAGAGACTTCAGTCAGTCTGTGTAAGCATATGCTGGAGGCCCTTGATCTTCTTTGTTAAAAACCTTTGAGGTCTCTCTAATAGCTGCAGGTGTTTAGTATGATACATACCGAATGGGGTGTTATACTCAATTATGGGCCAGATAAGTGCCGAGAATAGAGGGATTGTAACCTCTTTTGCTCTTGAGGCAATGCCTTTACTAATCAAGTGAGTTATGTGGAAAGCTTTTCTTACAATGGTAGATGCATAGTGGTTGAAATTATGGTCGCAGTCAACTTGTTATCTGAGGTTCCTTACCACTTTATGGGTATTTAGGGTATTGTTGTTGATTTAGTAGTGTGAAGGGACATTATTTGCACTGAATGGAATGATGATGCATTTCTTTGCATTCACTTTGAGACTGTGACTAATACACCAGTCGCTGGTCTGTGTGAGACCTTCCTGGAGTATACTGACATCATTTGGGGATTCAGTGATTGCACCTAGTTTGCAGTCATCTGCAAACCTTGTCAGCCACGACACTTTAGTTTTGACGTGAACATCTGAGAAATATATACCAAACAGTAGAAGGCCCAGCACTGACCCCTGTGGTACCCAGCTGGTAACAGGGTTGCTGGTTGATAATGAGTCACCCACTTTGATAATGTGTGTCTGATTTATGTGAGTGTTGGAAGCTGATCTTACAGTGAAGCAGTTTACATTCAGTTTGCAAAGTTTATCAGAAATGCCTGAATGTGGGATTGTGTCAAAAGCCTTTGCCAAGATGAGGTATGCTATGTGCACAGGTTTGCCCTTATTATTGGCCTTGGTCACACATTCAAAGAAATCCACCAGATTTAACAGGCAAGATCTGCCTTTCACAAAGCCAAATTGGGTAGTATCCTGGGTTTGGAAGTCACCTATGTCTTTATGAGGTCCATAATGATAGGTTCCATGGCCTTACATATGAGGTTGGTCAGGCTTATGGATCTGTAATTCCCTGGGAATGTTGCTGGTCTACCTTTGCGGAGGGGAATAACTGTAGCTGCTCTCCATTTGGCAGGAACAAAGCCTGTGGTTAGGCTATGATTGAAAAGGGTACTTAGTGGTGATGCTAGTTCATGTTTTAGCCTGTTTAGAAGACATCCTGGGGTGTCATCTGGACCCATAGAGGCCGTGTGCTTTGCCTTGGACAGAGCTTTGAGGACCTACTGTTGAGATAGGTAAGGTGGAGGGATTGTTGTAAGTTAGGGAGGGGATAAGTGAGTGAAATTTTCGGCAAACCTATCCACTAGCAGGTTCGCTATCCCTGTGGAGTGTGTGTGTGTATGTGTTACCACTGGCCACCAGTTCTGCACATGCTTGGGTCCTACTCTTTAGGTTATGTACGTAGCTGTAAAAGGTGTTATGGTTATCCTTGGCAGTACTTGCTAGGCTTCTATCAAAGGAGGTCTTGGAGAATTTGACAAGCTGTCTTATTTGCCTGTTAGGGCTGAGGAGGGTGCTTTTCCATTCTTGGGTCCTTGTCTTTCCTTTCTTGGACAGCAACTTTTTGCATTTATTGTAGAATTTGTTGATGCTGGAAGTCTGTCATGGCAGCTTGATTTTACTTGGGGTTCTAGCTTTGATTCTATCTGCCAAGTTTATACACTTATGCAACAGATTATACAGAGCTTTAGTGCAAGCTTCGGTGTAGTTACCAGTTTCAGCTTGAGGTGGGGTTTGGAATGCATTTAATCATTCACCTAGGAGGGTATAGTTTGCCTTGGTGAAGCTTTTTAGTCTGATTTCACCCTTTGTGAATTCAAGTGTTAGTGTCAGTTCGAAGATGACTGATTTGTGGTCAGTTTTAACTAATGAGAGTCCAACAGTTGCAGCTGAGCACCTGTTTGACATGTTGGTGAGGACCAGATCTAGAATGTTTGTTCCTGTTGTTGGGGTAGGGACCATTTTTTCCAGGGCATTTGAATTCATAAAGTCAAGGAACTTTTGTGCTAGCGAGTTTGGGCTAGAATAGGTATCCCAGTTGGTGGTGGGATAATTGAAATCCCCCATAACCAGTGTGTTCGGTAAAATTTGGATTGTCTTCAGTTTGGTTAAGTAGGCTTCATGGGTGTCATGACCCATGGAGGGGAATCTATAACTGGCTAGGACTTGAATGGAGGTCTTACCCACCATAACTTGGACCTGGAGTAACTCCATGGAGTTGTCCAGTCTAAGTAGATGGGAGGTGAATTTATCTCTAATATAGATTGAAACACCACCCCCTTTGGTTTTCACACATTCATTTTGTGGTCTAAAGGTGTGGAAGGCATTGCCTTGCAGGACCAGGGTACTGTCTGAGGCCCTTAACCAAGTTTCTGTGACTGCACAGACATCTATATCTTCTAGTGATAGAAGTGCTTGGTTTAAGCTCCTAGCATTTAGCAGCATGACCCTTATTTTGTTCTGATTAGTTAATTTCACTTCAGTAATGTTGTTTTCAAGACCTTGCGTAAAAAAATACACTATGGGGGAGGCAAGAGCCTTTGCCAGCAGCCAAAAGCCTAGGGGGTGCCAGGTACAAACTATCTCTGGCAAAGCAGTGAGGTTTGTCTACCATGGCTTTCCAGGCAGATAGGAACTGGATCCTCTTGGAATGACACCAAAAAATGGCATCATTCTAGTGAGGGTGGTATGCTGCTCAAAGCTAGGGACATACCTCCCTGGGACACATACTCAGAGAGCTCGACCATGTCTCTCTTCATATAGTCCAGCGAGGTATGTCTCACATTATTCATACCAACATGAACTATGTCTGAGTCATAACAGTACTTGTTGCTGAGAGACCTGAGCACATGCATGATTTGGTGAATCCTGGCACCAGACAGACAGCTGACTGTGACTTTCTCCTTGTCCAGCCTGGTGAGTGGGACATCTGTGTGTCTCACTATTGAGTCTCCAGTGACAAGACAGCTTGTTTTTTGAGTGTTATGCCTTACAGGCTTGGTGGGTGAGACACTGGTGTTGCTATTTGTCATTGTGTCATGGGTGCTGTGGAGACAGTGTTAGCTGTAACATACTTGTGTTTGGGAGGTCTCTGGTGTTTCAGTAAGTTTTTCGAGATAACCTCTGCGTATGTGGATTTACATGTTTAAAGTGTACTGTGTGTGTGGGTAGTGGTGTGTGTAGTAGTAGCAATATGTGAATATGTAGTAGTGGGTGAGTTGACAACCTTCTCAGTGTTACTGTTTTGAATCAGGAAAAGCATGGATTCTAAATTCTTGGTGTAAATACATCTCTCGCACTCTGTAGTAGATTGCATTATTAGCAGAGGGTTGTCTGTGTACATGAGGCAATTGCTACACTGCCTCAAGAGACCCACGTCAACAATTTTAGTAGGAGAAACAAGAATATTCCAACTGCCCATAATGCTAGGTTGAAGACTGTTGTCACTAGGGGTGGCTTTTCAGAAATAGTCACAGAAGAGCTCAGTGAATGGATATTTCTGCCTGGGTTTTAAAGGAAAATTTGTTGAATTCTGCTGTCCGGCTTTGCCATATGGTTGCATGGTAGTGCACAGTGCTGAGTGACATGCAAACAAAGAGAAACCTGCTCAGGGCCTAAATTCCAGAAGTTAATACTTGAAAAAAAAAAACTCAAAAGTATCAGTGAGGATGCTTGTTCCAAGCCCTAGATTGGCCTCCCTTTAACAGTCAGGTTCCAGTCAACACAGTACATCATCTATCTGAGTTGCAGGCATAATGATCAGTTTAGTTTCCTTTCTAGATTCTGAAACCTCTGATACGAAATGAACTACCAAAGTTTGTACTTCTTGCCAAGATTTCAGAACATCAGTATAGTATATCTATTCTGGTCACTTTTACTAGTTAATGTAACTCTCTATTTTACCTTGTTTATTTTCATTACCATTTCAAATGCCCCTGCCATTTAGCTAAACACTTCTTTTCTGTTGAAGGGATTGAGTCCAGTACATGTTCACCAGTTTTAATCTCCCTATCCTTAAATTTGCATTATAGAATTCTTCTGGGATGGCTTGCGTTCTTTCCATGTAGTCCAGTAATGCATGCTTCCTACTTTTTACCTGTCTTTCTTGTATAGTGATCTATGGCAATTTTAAATGTGTTTTTCTCTTCTTCCCAAATTCTTCTGGCAATAAATAATAACTATGTGGGTAGCTGCCATATAATCCAAAAGAACTGAATCTATTTGGCTGTGGTACTTCCCTAATGGCAAATAGATAGTACGGTAGTAACTGGAATGAGTTTTTGCCATCTGCTTCAATAACTTTTCTTAGCATTGACTTTAGTGTTCAGTTAAAATTCTCCTTCAAGCCATCCATCTGGGGATAGTACACTGAGATTCTTTGCTACAGCAGTGGTTACACGTCTTGCATTATTCTGAACATGAAGACACTCAGTTGATCAGTGGCTATTTCTTTTGGTATCCCTTCCTGAATTATAATAAGATTAGATTCCTTTGATTCCTTGCTCTAGATTTAGCATTTCATTGCATAGTCCAAAAGATATTTTGAAATCCACTATTGGATTTTACCAGTGCCCTAACAGTGTCTGTTGCAATATGTTCAAATGGCACTTTTATGACCAGCAATGGAATCAAAGTTTTTTTTTTTAAGCAAACAATAATGCCTGACAGGGTGTGTGTTAATGTATAATTAACACCCGTCTATGGGGTGTTATGAGGCCCAATGTTCAGCACAGGCAGTGGGATCTTATTGTCTTTTTCTTCTTCTAGAAACAGAAACTCATACCAGTATTCTTTAGAGTGAATTGCTTTCTCTGCTTTTTCTTATTTTTCTTGTTCCATTTCTTTATGTTAAATACCTCTGAGTCTCAACTCATACTTGGTCCAAATAAAACAAAGCTTATGCTCTTCACTAATAGCAAAGCTCCTGATATTTTTCCCCTCTTTACCATCTATTCAGCCAATAAAATTAAAATTGAACCTGTCCAGCACACCAAACTCCTTGAAGTCACAATTGACAACAACCTAACATTTGACAAATACCTCACTCTAACTATCAAAAAGTCCACAGTAAGGTAGACTCACTAGACAGAGTCAAGCCATACCTAACCGAGGTCACTAGACATTCCATAGCTAGGACTCCACTGCTCTTTACCCTTCTATATGCCACACCAATATTCACTAATCCCAGAAAATCAGATTTAAATAAACCGCAGTCCTGCTATAACAAAATCGCAAGATTCGATACTAACCTCCCTTACAGATCACATTGCTGCACAGCACTTCATAAACTAAATTGGATTAAACTACCCAGTCTCCTGTTCCTCAGCCAATGGATATTTATTCATTTCATCTTCCACCATCCAGACAACTGTTTAACATTCGAGTTTAGTGCAACCCTACTCAAATGGCAGGCCACTAAGATCCTCCAACAAACTATGACTCAAAGTAACTAAATCTAATTGTTATGGTAACTCTGTTCTCCCACCAAATATCTTAAGTCTTAGAATTCCATGCCTCAGACAATACTAAATTATAGCAACACATCCAAATTTAAACTACTGCTTAAAGAATACCTAACGAAAAACTGGCTTTGCTCCTGCACTAATCCAGGCTGATCATTCTGTCCTTCCTTGTTGTTACAACAAAAATATATCTCTTCCCCTACTAAATTCTAACTTCTAAACTATCACTTTCCTCATGGAATTCCACTTTCTCTCTACCTGTCTTAAGCTCACTACTGCTCCTATTTTTACCTACCTATCTCAAGCTTCCTACAGTTTCATCATATTCCCTCCTCCTTATATTTCACCTCAGCATTGCCTTAGCTATTATTGTTTAGAACAGCCAACACTAGCATAGCAATAGTCAGCCATATTCTTGTTCATATACCATACATGTATCTCATAAATATTTATCACCAAAACCTTGATATTGATCCACTGATCAGTCATTTCTTTATAATGGCACAAGCTATTTCATGCTAGTTTGTGTTATCTTTTTTCCACTTTATATGACTGTCACTTTTTACTGTTTATGTATAAACAATCTACTACCTATATTTACCAAAGTTATGTATCCTTGATTGCTATCAATTTCTTGTATTGTTTGTAATGGAGATTTTCTCCCTGGGCCTCTGCTGAAAAAGGGCTACTGGCCCTGTTGGACATCCCCAGTAAACAAATGTAAAATAAAATAAATGTTGGTGAAACAAAGCCCTCATGGTATTCCTGTTAAAAGGTTACATTGTCCCTCAGAGCATACCACCTTCTCTTTCTTAATGTTTTATGTGTGTTGCTCTACCTCTGTCACATGGTGAGTGAGCACCACCCTCTCAGGTTTCTTTCCCTAGGTTGTTGTTCTCCTTCCTATATTCCTCTTTCTCTGCAAAGGATTTATCTTCAAACTTACTTTTTTTCTTACTTACCTGTTGCGTAGAATACATTTCTAACAGAGATGAGCTTAGAACTCTGACCAGGTACTCTTTCTCCTTTAACTAAATTGGTAAACTCTTTCTTATTGTTACATTGTCCACCACAACACCCACATGCTTCTTAAAATTCTACATTATGGTACTTCCTATTTTATTCTAATGGAAAGTTTAGAATTCACTTCATGTTATGCATGTTCCATATTTCCTAAATTTGTTTCCTTAGAATATAGTCCTTCTGTGCGAGTGTTCCCTTCTTCTCAGTTCTGCCAGTCACTTCAAATCCCAGAAATGTACATTTCCAAGCTGCAATATTTTAATATGCAAGACCCTCCCTTCTACTTTTTCTGTTTCTGATGGTTGCTGTATTTGAGTTGTATGTGATATATTTCTTAATCTAGTGTAGGTTCTTCCCCTTTTTGAATCCATAGCAAATGCTTTGTACTATTAAGGCTTTCTAAGACTGTGTTTTGGTCCTTGTTGGAGCCATACACGCTAATGAAGGCATCCGGTGCTTGCTCCCTCCAGCCTCTATGTTAGGCAAAGGTACATTTGTTGGCTTTATTCACCTGCTGGTGATAGATAAGGTGGCCTTCAGCAGAATTACTTTCTTCCCATTGCCACCATGACTCTTTATAAAATGGAAATCATCTTTTCCTGTTACCATGTCATGTGTTAGTTTGGGAACAGCAACTGTATGGACTGCCTTTCCAAACCCAGTTTGCATGCCTTTTTGAGTAATAGGATATTGTTTCTCATCATCATAAAAGTATACCATATTTGGTCAATTATATTTAGTTAGTAATCATTTTTCTTCTTATATACATGCTGCTGTTTTATAAGTGTTTTTTACAACCTGATTATAACAGTCCTTGCAATTCCTGCTATCATTTGAGACATTGTACTTAACCCATCAGTTGTACAGTAACATAGTGCATTCTCAAATATTCCAGAATTTAATTTGTCACATTCTAGAGACATAACGTTACTATCTGCATGCATTCTAAAGTTTATAGTTTTCGCAGGTTTAACAGTGGCAAAGTCACCAGTTGTTGCTGTCTTTCAGCTTTTCCCGGTTAGGGGTCGCCACAGCGGAACTCTGGTCCGCTAATGATTGGCAGTAGATTTTCACGAACGTTGAGGTGCCAGCTCAATGTTCAACCTTCAATGAAGGCACGCCCATTTACGCATGCCTTTTGAATGCCCACCCAGCTGCGGGGAGGACATGCAGACTTCACACAGAAGGCACTCACCACACTCCAGCCAAGAATCGAACGGGAGAACCTCTTGCTGTGAGGCAACAATGCTACCGCTGCACCACAAAGTCTAATCATGTGATGCTTTTTCAAAATTTAAAATGGAGTATGTCACTAGCCGTTACTTTTTTTGTTAATCAGCATTTAACATAGGTTTTGCCAGCTGTCTAGACTGGTCAGATTTATACATGATTTCATGCTAGAACAGTATTTTGACTAATAGAATAACATTTCATAACCTTCATGGACAGTTTGACACACCCATTTCCTTAAAGCGATAGGTAAAAACACTTTGAATTTGTCAGTTGCTAGCATTTCAATTATTTTATTCTTGTATATTAACTTTCTGGATCCATCCATAAATTCATGATATACTTTAAATTATATAACTGTGACCTTACCATTGTATAGGATCATAGGAGATGCAAAGCAAATGAGTCCTGCAATCATTTCTTGCCCTTGCTATTTTACCCACACTTAGACCATAACCCTTCAGCTAGGCCAGTCAAACCCACAATGAATCTATGAGCACCCATCAAATCATACAGGTTCCATCTGAAGGAAGATGGTACTTAATCTGTAGAGGGATTCTGTTTCAGAACAAGGGGAGGTGCTGTATAATGAAGCTCTCTCTCCATCCTGTTTTATCTGCTGGTAAATATTTAGATTCCTTGTTCTGGCATTAATGATGCAATTCGATTTCTGGAGAGACAGAAGATCCAGGATCACTGGTCCCATAGTGGAATGGAAGGCATTGTAAAGATCACCTCTCAGGAGTTTATAGGTTTAGAGGATGATGAACCAGGAGCGGCCTTAGCTCAACTGGTGCCCTAGGCAAAACAGCTCCACGGCACCCCACCACCACCACCACCACTACCCAGTGCCCCCATCCTGGTCTACCTACATCAAATAAATACTGGAAAAGTGCCCCTGCTAGAGCGGCACCCTAGGCGACTGCCTAGTTGGCCTATGCCTAAGGCTGGCCATGTGATGCACAGAGAGACTTTGCTTCCAGTATTTCTTGGTATGTTAGTTTTTTTAAGCTGGTAATCATAATTCTCTGGAAACCTCTTGTTTTCTTCCACTTTTCAACTTAATATGTATAGTGAGTTAATTTCCAGAGATGAAGTTGTACTTAATAACTGGCCTAATCAATTCTGAATATAAGGGAACAATGCCTTCTTTAGATCTGGATGACATACCCCATGGCAATTGAAGGACATTTTTACTCAGATAATTTTTATTTTAAACATATAACACAAAGAATACATGTTTAAATAAATTAGTTAATTAGTTAACGATGTACACTATTTACATTTTGCCTGACATGAGTAGACTTAAGATAGCAACACATTTATGAAATAGATAATAAATCATAACACTCAGTATATAGGTCATCAGGAGGAGACTGATTCTGATTGTAAGGTATCAATCGATGACAAAACTTTCTTCCACAGATTATTAACTAATGGGTTAGGGAACATTCTTTGATTTTTGTCTCCATTAATGCTGTCTTCTTCAGTAAACGCAGGAAGTCCTCCATGGTGGGCACTATGTTAAGAGTTCCATTCCCTAGTTATGCATTTCCTAGCTATTGCTAGCATTGTTCTCAGTAGATATAGGTTAGTTTTATTCATAAAAGAACCTTCATTTATATTCATTAAAATTAGGGATTTAGTCATAAAAAAATGTATCTGCATAAATTACTTGTAAGAAATTAATGTCATTCAAAATTACTTTAATATCCATACATTCATAAAAAATGAGACCAATCTGCGTTAGATGACCGTTGACATCTCCAACATAACCCATTATTGGAAGAAGTGATTTTTGAAATGTTATCGTGGGTTAAAAAAGATCTATGCAGAAATTTCCAATTAAATACTCTCCAGTATTGAGAGTAAGATGTTAGTTTAATTGAAAGTAGTATGTCTGATTTATTTTCTGATGATAAAGATATTGATATTCCTTTAGTAATATATTGCCAATAAGTTGTTTAGGAATAGGAACTGTTTTATAATTTTTATTATATTATATAATTGAGATAACATTCTTTATATTAGCTTTATTATATATATAATTCCAAACGACCCATTTATACATTTTAGAGTTTTCTTAAAAGATGAATTATTTATTATTCTGCATAGATTCTTGGAGTATGTCAAAACATTCTGTAATAATAGCCAGTCATGATAAGTTAATCTATAAGTTTACAACAAATATTGTTTATCTAAGTCCTGTTGATTTTTTATGCAACGCTGCCAGCATACTAAGTTATTATGATCCCATGAAATAAGGATGTCTCTATGCATCCTATCTGGAAAGTTCTTAATAATATTGAAAGGTAAGAAAATATGAACCAAAGCTTTAAGTCTATATTCATATTAACATATTTTCTGAAAACATCAAAGAGATGATTAATTATATTTAATTTAGTAGTTTTTTTATATTATATTGTAGGCTTAAATTCCATGAATACCATAATTTATTATCTTTATCCATGACTAAGGAATTTTTTGACAAGTTATTTTCATTTGTTGTTATGGTTGAATGCATCAATTTTCAATTAGATGTGTAATTAGGATTTAGCCAGTATATCACAGTTTTGAGTATGGAAGCCCTTATATAAGATTTAATACCTGGGAAATTTACTCCTCCTTGTTCCCGTTGCCTAATATGATGTGAGAACACATTTCTATTGTTTTTAGGTACCATAGAAATGTTAATATTGAAGTTATTTCCTTGAGAAAGCATTTCTCAGGTATTAAAAAGATAGCTTGCACTACACACACAATTTTCAGAAGTACCACCAATTTTTATCAATTATAATCTATCCTCGAAAGTTATAAATATATTATTCCACTTGTTCAGCAAAGTATTGATTGAATCAATAATCTTTTTATAATTGACATTTAATATCTCTTTTATATGTTCACATAAAACAGTCCCCAAATAATTTAAGGTGGTGACTTGTTTGCCAATGATGTGATTCCCACCTACTTGTATGCCTTTTTTTTTTGTTCAATAACAAGAATTTTGATTTTGATTTATTAAAATGAAGACCTGAGATCTGATGAAACTTCCCTATCAATAAATCTACTTCATCTAATACTTCTTTTGAATTGGGTAAGGTAAGAAATACATCATCAGCAAAGAGCATTATTTTAGAGCTATATTAGTCATATATATCTATGCCTTTTATCTTTGGGTTACTGCGTATTATTATAGCAAGTGTCTCTATAGCTAGTGCAAATAAAATGGGTGACTTGGGGACAACTTTGTTTGGTACCTCTAGTAATATGAATTGCCTTTGAAGTAAAGGGTCCTATTTTAATGTAAGCTAAGTTATTTTCATAGACATTCTTTATAAGTGTAGTAAAAGAGAGGAGAAAGTCAAATATACTCAGAATTTTAGTTAACTAATCCCATTTTAAGGAATCAAAAGGCTTATCGATGTCCAACCCAATTAGCAAGGCTTTTTGATTTTCTCTATTTAAGTAATCAGTTAATGTCAGTATCCTTTTAATGTTGTCCTGTGTGTGTGTGTGTGTGTGTGTGTGTGTGTGTGTGTGTGTGTGTGTATTATGTTTGAATCCATTTTGATCATTATTGATTATTTTGGATAGTTGGACTTTTATTCTGTTTACCATAATTGACATGAATATTTTATAATTGTTATTCAGCAATGATACTGGTCTATAAGAACTACAATACCTAGAGTCTTTATTTTCTTTTAAAATATGGGTAATTAAGGAATATCTCCACGAGGGGTGATTATTGCATGTATTTGGATTTCAAGTAGCATTTTATGTAGCATTGAAGTTATGAATGTGGAAAAAGGTTTATATAATTCTTTTATTAAGCCTTCTACCCCTGGGGTCTTACCAGGTTTACTTTCTTTAACCTTATCTGTAATTTCCTTGTGTGTAATAGGTTTTTGCAACTCTGTTTTTTAATTCTTCAGGAATTTTTTTAATATTGGGGAGTATAGTTTTTAGATGTAAATGTTCAATTGTAGTATTTTTGCTTTTATAATGTTCTGTATAATGATTTTTAAAAGCATCCAAAATGTCACCTATTTCCAAAACTTTCTTACCTCTTCCCTCATGTAGGATGTTAACAATAGAGTTAGCTTTAGATTGCATTTTAATTTTTATGGATACATTATGTAAATGCTTTGGAGAAGTAGTGTAAGAGTTTAGTTTTAATCTTTCTATGGCTAAGCTAGCTTTGTTGGTTAATATTTCATTGTATATTTTATTTAGATGATCTAATTTATTTTTTGTCTTCCATCGAGTTAAAATCCTTTTTTGGATTTGAATAATAAGAGTTGATTTTGCAGTTCCTGCAGTTCTGAGTCCCATTCTTTAATTTTATTTTTGAACCAACTAGGGGTTTTTACTATATATATATATATATATATATATATATATATATATATATATATACATATATATATATACATATGTGTATACACACACACATATATAGGCGTTTAGTGAATCCCGTACTATAACTATGCTTACTTCTGGTTTGTAATTAACATCTAAAAAGAGTTGTAGTTCAACAGTTAACCATTGCTTAAATTCTTTAATTTTTGTAATATATGAGGGAATTCTAGAGGTGACTGTTAACAGTCTAAAATCCATTTGAATCTTCAAAACAAGAGAATTATGGTCTGAAAAATAATACAGGATTATTGAGAAGGTTAACATTTTTGAAAAAAAAATCTTGGGAAGCATGTATTTTATCTATTCTGGTTTGGGTACCAAATCTATAATCCTGATGAGAAAATAGTAATGAGTTATTTCCTATAGTGTTATAAGCACCTCTTAATTTAAAGCTCTCACTCCATTTTTTAAGAGTTTTGCAGTAGATGATAAACATGGAGATTTCTTATTTGTAGTTTCAGAAGTATCAGTGATGCAACTAAAATCTCCACCTATTATTATGTTTCCTTTAGAAATATTTGTAATCAGATCTAAGTGTTTCTTGACCGTTCTCACCCCAATACCAGGAAACTAACATAAGTTTACCAATATCTACATTCTGTTATTAAATTTCAGTATAACAATAGGTATAAGTCCATCACTAACTACATGTCTGTATATAAGTTCAGGACATTAAAATTAATTTTTCCATAAGATTGCTACCCCCCCCCCCACACACACACACACAGTCATTGATTTATATGAGGAATAGGTTAGAGTCGTGTAATCACTTGGGTTCCATATAAATTTATTATTATTTTTAAAATGTGTTTCCTGTAAAATGATTATTTGAGCTCTGTTTAATTTTAGATATTTTAATAGATTGGAACTCTTATTTGGATTATTTAAGACTGTCAAAGGAAAAACTTCAAAGACCAATACATGTAAGGTTCAGGTTAAGGCACTTTAATTCTTGCAGAAAGGAGACAAAAACATGCATGCAAAAATAGAGTTTGTCTAACTAAAATCAGGAAGTCAAGCCATTCTTATACTATTCTTACAAGACATTGCCTACTGAAGCTGACGTAGTAAATCACAAGTTTACAATATTGTTTTTCACAGCAGATGTTGCAAATGATTTTCTGCTGACATGACATAACATTTCTAGATTCATAAGAAAACTTTGGAAAAATAACATGGCCTTGGAGACCGGCAGCTAGTTGCAATTATTTCTACAGTGCTGTGTTACATTTCAAGGTGCTCTACTCATTCGAGCACAAAGCAATCACAGATTATAGTTCATATTCTTCAAGCAATCTTTGTTCCACTTTATCTATCCTTCCTGCAGCTGTGTATGTTCTCATAACACAGACAGGGCTAATTGTCTAAGTTTAATAACATTATAGAAAGCAGTATTGTTCTATTCATTATTTTTCTAACCAAGCAGAAAACCATCTGCTTCTCAGTACATTTCCTAAGACATAAACAAGATTTTAGCTGCACTGACAAAATACAAGGTCAGAAAGCATTTGCCATTAATATGGATTTGTTCAGCATAAA
This sequence comes from Protopterus annectens, assembly GCF_019279795.1. Classification (NCBI taxonomy): domain Eukaryota; kingdom Metazoa; phylum Chordata; order Ceratodontiformes; family Protopteridae; genus Protopterus; species Protopterus annectens. Next base: position 486,514,013 of record NC_056743.1, on the reverse strand, counting down.
TCAGAATAAATGTATTAACCCTTTTGGGCTTCTTAAAAGACACTAATGCACACATATTAATACATATTTTTCGAACATTTCCCCCCTATTAATACTTTTATTCTACTTTCAAAAGCATAAATGATTTGTTTCTTTTCCTAACCTCTTCCATTTTGGATTTGCAGTTAAGAAAGTCATTCAGTTTAACTTATGAAAGCATCTCAGTCTTCAATAGTTCATCAAGCTCAGTACCTTGATATAAGGTTTCATAAAACAACAAATCTATAAAATCTTTGATCAATCTTTTCATGCAGTGGATGCCTCAACAAACACATACTCCCAACAGGAGCATTCCTACACAAATATCAATCAAGATGTTCATTAGGATGGAACCCCACCCCCCAAACCATTTCTGGAAAAAGTCCATCAGTGGGTTTGGGCCTGGTTTGGTCATGGTCGACACCTGCTGAATCACCTCAAGATGGTTGTCTATTTTGTGCTGGTTGTGAAGAATATACAAACAGCATTCTTCTTGGATTAAAGCACACGTACCACCTCTTGCTGCTAGGGTGAAGTCAAGAGCCATGCGGTTTTGAAGCACCACAGTTCTCATGTCATTCAGTTCATCAGTCACTAATTCAAGAGCAGAAAAAGTTGCATTGCTCATTACTTTGAGGAGTTTAGACAGTTTTCTCAGCTCCCAAATTGATTTCACTGCTCCATATGCTGGTAATATGCCTGCCCACGATATGACAGTGTCACTCAAGTCCATATGTGTTAGTTTATCGCCCATGGAATGATGGTTTCTCCAGCCTGCTTCAATCTGTCCCACTAGATTCTCAGGTTTCCTGGTGACCTCTCAATGCATTTTGAATTTTACCACGAGGCAAAACTGCAGTGTGTCGTATGGCCGGAACCAGGTAACCCAAAAAACAAATGCTGGACCAATTCTCAGGTAACCATTTATAGGCCTTTTTGCCACATACAAAATAACAATCTTCCACCTTAGTAGTAACTTTACTATTAACATATGCTTGCCCTGCATAAAACATTTTCTTGTTTATTATAGACAGTTGCTTAAAAAGAACAGGATTATGTTGTACTTCATTAATTGTTTTGTGCATTGATTTAAGAAATGAGTCATAGTCTGTATCACATATAGAACCTGCATTATTAGCTTTGGTGTAACATTTGTAAGGAACAGTCATATTGCAATTACTCCAACCCACCTGGACACTATCATTTTTATAAAAACACACAGTTCCCTTTTGTGTAACAGGCAGGTGCAATGCTATTTTATCTTGTGATTTAACAGTCGTAGTATCATAAACCAAGTTTTCCCAGGTCTCATTGACCCCTAGGGGGACTGCAGTCATCAATAATCCCCTGTATGCTGTTGGTATAGCTGTATAAACCCAACAATTTGAAACATTAAAAGTCTCAGCATACACATGTTTGACCGCTTGGTAAGTGTTAAAGTTTGGATGCCAGTCTATGAGTAACGCATCGCATTTATTCATTTTAGCTTGTGTGGCTGGAAAAAGGAAAGGCCACAACAAAAAGTTTAATGTCACCAGTAGAGCCAACATGATAATCATGCAATTTTTTTTGTGGCTGTTCTGCATTCCTGTATGCTCTGGATTTTGTCATTTTTACTCTTTTGGTGTAATAGTAACAAGATTTTTGTCTAGTTCAAAGTTTTTAACCAGTTTACAGTGTGTCAGATGAATCCAGGATGCATGCTCCATGATCTTGACTGCAGTGGGTGTTGACAGTTGCACTTGGTATGGCCCTTCCCACTTTGGCGTCGTCCAGTTTTTCTTTTTGATGACTTTCACCCAGACCCACGTGCCTGGGACTACTGCTGCTTCCAATGGTCTGGTTTGTTCTTTATCTGAAACAGAATTAAGCTGCAAAAGGTGTTTAGAATTCAACAATTTCCTCATATACTCAGCAAGTGCACAGTCTGCTTCCTGGTCTGCGGGCATGAGAGGTTTCCACTGGGGTATATAATACGCTTGTCCAAATAACTTCTCAAAAGGAGTCAATTCCTTTGCATTTGGAACAGTTCTCATGCTCAACAGTGCCAGGGGCAGACAGTGCACCCAATTTCTATGCGATAAGTTTCCTTAACTTGTTCTTCAATGTCCCATTGTGCCTCTCTACCAATCCTGCAGATTGAGGGTGATACGCACAATGATTTTTTTAAAGAAATCCCAAAATACTTGCTCAATTGTTGTATGGTTTGGTTTACAAAATGTGTGCCATTGTCACTGTAGATCTTTTCTGGTATGCCAAATTTAGGAATAATTTCTTTAACAAGGGATTTCGCAACAGTAGCTGCGTCTAGATTTTTGGTCGGAAAACTTTCACCCATTTGGAAAACATATCTACAATGACAAGACAATACTTATTTTCGCATTTGTTCAGTTCTATGAAATCCATACAGATAGTGTGGAACGGATACGGTGGTGCAGGGAAACTCCCCTGCTTGGGCTTTAATGCCCCTTGTGCATAATGTTTATTACAAACGTGACATGACAAACAAAAATGTTTAGTGTAGTTTATGAATCCATATGTTGTGAACATCCGGTTCACTAACTGTACCATCCCCCCTGTTGAGACATGGCATTGCCCATGGCTCAACAAAGCTGCATATTTAAACAAGTTAGATGGCAATATCAGTTTTCCCTCTTTTGAGATGTACAGCCCCTCCTTGAAAATTGCTCCTCATTTTATCCATTTTTGTTTTTCAACCTGCGTAGTAAGTGTCTGCATTGTTTTCAACATTTCTAAGTCTAAAAATCTCAGAAAGGTGTAATTCCTTATTCAAAATAAATGCTTCTGAAGCTGCCTGCTTTGCAGCTTTATCAGCCCTTGCATTCCCTTTTGAAATTCTATCCTGTTGCTTGGTATGAACTATGCATTTACAAATAGCTACTTTCTGAGGTAACTGAATAGATTCTAAAAGATCTAAAATAAACTGCGCATGATTGATCGGTTTGCCAGTAGATGTTATCATTCCTCGATTTTTCCACTGTTGCGCAAAAACATGTACAGTAGAGAAAGCGTACTGGCTATCAGTAAAAATGTTTACACATTTACCCTTTGCTAAGGTACATGCCTGTGTCAAGGTAATTAGTTCTGCTGCCTGTGCAGATAAATTGTGTGGTAAAGATTTTGCATCTATAATCTCAGTATCCGAAACTACTGCATATCCTACTAGGTTCTGTCCTGTGGGACCCCTTTTGCATGAGCCGTCCACATAGTATGTCACCTCGGCATCACCTAAGGGAACATCCGTAAGGTTTTTTCTAGGTAGTGTCTTTTGCTCAATCTCCTGCAGGCAGCTGTGCAGTGTGCCATCTGCAGGAGTTGGAAGCAAGGTAGACGGATTTAAGGTTGTACATCGTTCAATTGTCATATGAGGTTGGCTCAACAATATAGTCATATAGGAAAGATGCCTAGCAGGATAAAGATATGCTACTTTTTCTTGCAGTAAAATAATCGCGACTGCATGAGGCACTCTCAATGTGAGGGGGTGGAACAACACTACTGAGGCCGAAGTCTCTACTGCCATTGCAGCTGCGACTACTGCTTGTACACAGTGGGGCAATGACCACGCCACTGGGTCCAGTTGTGATGAATAGTAAGCAATGGGGCATTGTTTGTCCCCATGCTGTTGCGTTAGCACTGATGTCATATAACCTTGCTTACAATCTACAGTTTGGAAAAAACGTTTATGATAGTTTGGTAATCCTAAGACTAGTGAGGATGCTATCAACTGTTTCAATTTGCAGAAAGCAGATTCTGCTTCTGGTGTCCATTGTAATAAATCCTGTGCTACCATAGGCTTCTTGTATATCAAGTTGGTCAGCGGTGCAGATTCCAAAGCATAGTTTGGAATCCAGCTCCGACAAAAGTTGGTTGTACCCAGGAAGGACATTATTTCCTTCTTGGTAGTGGGTTTCGGTGCTTGTAAAATCTCTATTTTTCTGTCCTCATCTAATGTTCTGCCCTCTTTGGATATTACATATCCTAGGTATCTAACTTGCTTTTACCAAAGCTGCAATTTGTTTTTATTTACTTTATGTCCCTGAATAGCTAAAAATTGTAACAATGCTACAGTATCTTCCTTACAATCTTGCTGGGTGGGGGGCTGCTAGCAGGATGTCATCAACATAAAGTAAAATCTGACTGCCTCTCTGTGGGGTAAATCCCGCCAAGTTGCTTGCCATTTCTTGTGAGAATATTGTTGGGCTTTCACAATATCCCTGTGGTAGTCGCGTGTATGTATACCTTTTCCCCTGAAATGTGAATGCAAACCAATGTTGGCTGTCAGGGTGTATCGGTATCGAAAAGAACGCATTGCTGATATCTATCACAGAAAAAAATATTTCTGCTGAGGTTTCAAATCATTCAACAGGGTGTGTGGATCCGGCACCGTAGGTGCCCTTGGTATTACTGCATCATTTACAGCTTGTAAGTCTTGGGCCATGCACCATTCTCCGTTTGCTTTTCTAACAGGAAATAAAGGTGTGTTACATGGTGAATCAGGGGATTCCACCAGTACTCCTTCCTTAAGTAAAGCTGCTATAATAGGTTTGATTCCTACCTCTGCATCTTTTCTCAAGGGATACTGCCTCTTTTGTGGTCTAAATGCTGACTTTGGCGTAATAGTAACTGGTCCCGCTGTACGAATAAGTCCTACATCTGATTTGCCTGTTGACCAGAGAGTTTCTGGTATGCTTTGTAAGGCATCTTCTTCCTCTTCTGGTAAGAGTGCCAATCAGCTGTCCTCACTAGACTGCAAGTGTACAGCTGGGTGTGTCTGTGTTATCCAATTTAACTTCTGCTTTTGTACTCCCTGTTCTGACAGTTTTAACTCTGTCTGTTTTTCCCACCTCGTGACTTTTTCTCCTAGGTCTGCCCATTTCACATTGTTGTCCTTGGTTAAGCTTACATGTGGTAATCGATTAGATTTATAAAATGCAAAGAACTCCTGGGGTAATGCACAGCTAACTACACTGTTCCTTTCCATATCCCAGTACAGATTACGCAATACTAATCTGTTTGCACGGTTTCTAAACAACTCTTGTTCATATTCCTTGTCAGGTCCTGGTATGTTACAATAATATAAAGTACATTGCAACAATTGTTGTTTGTCAGTGTCAAGGGAGGGGAACTTGCTGATGGCTACGTTCATCAGCTCTTCGGTTACTGCCCCTGGACCAGTCGTAACTAAGTCCTGGCTGTACCAATAAAATGTTTCACCCTCTCATCGTACTGCAAAAGTATCAATTTGTCGCTGTGCTTCCATACCCTGCATAGTTGGAACTACTGCTATGCCAAATAGCTGCATAAGGTCTCTGCCCAAAAGGTTTACTGGGCATTTTGCAGAAACAACAGCTTTGCTTCTCTGGGTTAACCCTTAAACAGGATCAGTTATCGCAACGTTATGGGAGAGGAGCTCCCGATACCATTAGCTGCTTTCACTAATATGTAATCCGGTGACTCTGAATTCTCTGGTAGTTTGGAGGGGTGTATCAGGGTCCGTGAGGCCCCTGAGTCGCACAAAAATGTAACTTCCCCCTCCCTTCTACCAGGAGTGTAACTTCTGGTTTTGTGTCTGCTAAATAGAGCTCCAAGCTCAATAAAGCCAAGTCTAAAAATTTCATTTTCTTCACTATCCGTGACTTCATGTACTTCCTCTATTTCTTCTATCACATCCTCTACTCCCTCTATCACATTTGCATTTGTCTTTTCTTGGCTATTCTCTTCTAGTAATTCCTGGCTATCATGTAGTCAGTCCTCACCCTCCTTATCTTCCGTAGTTTCCTTCTTGTTTTTTCTGCAATCCCTTTCCAGGTGTCCCTTCTTACCGCATTTAAAGCACTCCCCCCTTTTCTTTCGCCCTTCAAAGTCCTCTGATCGTTGATCAGACTGTTTGTTTCCCTGGGCATTTTTCTTGCCCTTTTTCCCTGGACTGTACTACATAAGCTTCTGCTCCATCTTCTAAAGAGAATACTTGGGCTTTCTTTTTCTTTTTACTGTTAAAATGCCTTTTGGCTTGTCTAGCATATTCAAGTAGTGACTGTAGTCTACTTGTATGAAGATCTACCATGTGCTTTGTAATAAAGCTGTTTATAGGCAAAATACTGCCTTTTAAAAGTGCATTCTTTAACTGCTGCTCATACGGGGGGAATCATGTGTTTGATCTTCAGGTACCTGCATTCCACAATGGTTATTAAAACACTCTAATAATCTAGCATAATATCTGTCAACAGTTTCACCTTCTTGTTGGATGCATTGATTAATGCAAGTCCAGTCTGCCCTAGGTTTCCATTTCTCAGAGATTCGGTCTGTAAGACCTTTCACTCTGTTGTCTAGTTCTGCTCTACTATGTGGGAGGGGTTTGTATTCTGCGTCACGGGGATTCCAGTTGCCACTGATCATGTGCCAATCTGGTCCCACGATTTGTCTGACTACTTTTTCTACTTCCTCTCCGTTTAAGTTAGAACTTAACCTCATGCCTTGTAGGTCTTCTAAAAATTTTCTAAAATTAACTTTTGGATGGGGAATTCCCTCAGTGGCTTTCTGGATATCTTCCGGTGTCCACGGTCTGTATACTAGGAGAGTTGGGTTCTGTCCTTCTTGTCCTGCCTGAGGATTTGGTACTTCTATTAGTGGGCACATTTCTTCCTCACTTAAAGATTGTGAATTTCTATTCATTTGATACAACTCAATGTCCCCTTTTGAGTTTCCTGCCCGTGTTCAAGACCTAGTCTCGACGGAATCTCTAACAAACGGTTTTGCTTTTGCAGGAATAGCTGGATATCATGGAGGTGGACCAGCTTGTCCGCTCACTTCGTATTCTGGTAAGGGAAGTGGAGGGGCCGATGCTATTACTAAGTTATTATCCTCTTTATCTAAAAACATTGCTTTCGAATTATTACTCTTTTGTTCCCTACGATTTGCTTCCTCAATCCACCTGTGTGCCTGAGGAATTCCTAATTTACGTTGCTTTTTTACCTGACCTCTGGAATCAGTTTTAAGCTGTTTGATAAGTTTAATAAGCGAGGATTTTTCTAATTTACCATCAAATTCATACTTATTAACCCATTTTGAGTAGTATTTAACATTATCGGCACGTTGTAATTGCATAAATTTCGCATCTTCAGTTAACGGCGGAGTTTGGGATCTTTTCATGCACTTATTTCCCATTTTATTCTAACGTTGAAATGTTAAGTAACCCTTCTTATTTTTACGTGGTACCACGATTTCTCTTTTTCACAGTCTATCTAGAATAACTGCCTTACCTAGTCTGTTTCCCTGATCTATGACAAGACTGCAATCTTCCTGTCCCTGACTTGTACAAGACAAATCCCCTGACAGACAATGCAAATCAAGTCCCTGATCTAAAACAGAAAAAGGTAAATCTCACCATATCTGAGCCTCCGTGATTGATCGTCTGGTTCGAGGTAAACCCGCCCTTCAGTCTCAGATCAGAACAGTGGCTGGCCTCTTTTGGATGACAATTCAGTCGGAGGTCTTTTCAAATAAGAAGAACCGATGTGGTTTCTTCCCCGTATGGTTTCAAGCCACCTGGCCTGTCTGATCTGGTCAGAGTGGAGGTTTCAGGTCCGAAGGACCAATCTGTCAAAGGAAAAACTTCAAAGACCAATACACGTAAGGTTCAGGTTAAGGCACTTTAATTCTTGCAGCAAGGAGACAAAAACATGCATGCAAAATACAGAGTTTGTCTAACTAAAATCAGGAAGTGAAGCCATTCTTATACTATTCTTACAAGACATTGCCTACTGAAGCTGACGTAGTAAATCACAAGTTTACAATATTGTTTTTTACAGCAGATGTTGCTCATGATTTTCTGCTGACATGACATAACACTTCTAGATTCATAAGAAAACTTTGGAAAAATAACATGGCCTTGGAGACCGGCAGCTAGTTGCAATTATTTCTACAGTGCTGTGTTACATTTCAAGGTACTCTACTCATTCGAGCACAAAGCAATCACAGATTATAGTTCATATTCTTTAAGCGGTCTTTGTTCCACTTTATCTATCCTTCCTGCAGCTGTGTATGTTCTCATAACACAGACAGGGCTAATTGTCTAAGTTTAATAACATTATAGAAAGCAGTATTGTTCTATTCATTATTTTTCTAACCAAGCAGAAAACCATCTGCTTCTCAGTACATTTCCTAAGACATAAACAAGATTTTAGCTGCACTGACAAAATACAAGGTCAGAAAGCATTTGCCATTAATATGGATTTGTTCAGCATAAAGCAGAATAAATGTATTAACCCTTTTGGGCTTCTAAAAAGGCACTAATGCACACATATTAATACATATTTTTCTAACAAAGACATTAGTATTTAAAGATAAAGTAAACTCCATATCAGATTGCTTTTAAAGAAAGGTTTGTTATATTATTTTTTAATATACATGTCTCCTCCTCTAGTATTAATTTTATAATAATTTGCAGACTTCCAACTATCTCAGTCAAAAATATTTCTTTCAAAAATACAAATAGAAAAAAGCTTAAGTCAGGCTTATTAAAACTAAAAAAAAGATTTAAGTTCTAATGTAATTACTGAAATTAAACTGATGTAGTCTTTAATCCATACCAGACATGGAATGCAGATCATTCCTAGTCCAAGAGATAAAGGTAAGTCTGTTGAACCATCCTCTATAATTTTCTTTCCCATTTCTTCTGAGTTACATAAATAATTAGTAATTAGTAAAGGAGACTAATTAGTGAATAAGGTGAAGTTTGACATTTTATTATCTGTTTTTTCAGGATGTGTAATTTCCTTGATAAATTAGTGTTTGTATCAATAGTAATCTATTATATCAAATGCAGTAATAGTATATAGATAACGGGTCTATTATGTATCTCAAAAACAAAGAAAGAAAAGATTAGATTTTATTAATCTGAGGCTCAAGAACAGATTTGTAAAAAGACATTTAACTTATAAACTACCTTCTATTAATACTGTACATTTATTTTCATCAGTCAACCTATATACTCAATCTTTCTGTTTAAAAGATATTAAGCTGGATGATGGGCCATCAATCATTACTAAGTGTAACAACACAACATGTGTTTCTGGGTTAAATTAAGTATTGTGTCTGTCTGCCTGGGATGACATGCTTGACAAGCCACGCTGCTTCGCAAGGGATGGCTTGCACCTGTCACCCCTGGGATTCCGGATATTGGCTAAGGCTCTTGCCACCCCCATAGTGCCTTTTTAGGCAAGGCTCAAATTCTAAACCTACCACCCTAGAAAACAAAAATGGGAAGAAACTGAGGGTAATGCTGCTCAATGCCAGAAGTCCAAATCTCAAAATGCACGCACTCGAGGCCCTTCTCAGTATGGAGAACATCGATGTCTGTGCTGTAACTGAAACCTGGTTCAAGGCTCCTGAGAGCACCCCGGCACTATTAGGTTTTACCTCATATCATGCGTTCCGCCCCAAAACCTGGACCACACCACAAAAGGAGGGGTGTATCCATATTCATAAAGGATACCCACACCTCCAGGTTGGTGGCAACGCTAAGCTTTGGAAACCATCCAGGTGCAACTAACCATAGGCAAAACTGCTCTACAAATTGTAGCATGCTACAGGCCACCCTCTCAAACTCAGGAACCCCACACAGCCTTCCTGAAGACACTGGAGGGTATAAATGTATCTCCAAACACCATCATATTGGGTGACTTCAACTACCCGAATATAGACTGGGAACATTACTCAAGCCCTAACTTTCTAGCCCAACGGTTCCTGGAGTTCATAAATTCAAATGCCATGGAACAGCTAGTCACTGTTCCCACGAGAGGAGAAAATATACTAGATCTCATTGTCACAAACATGGGGACAAAATGCTCCACACCGGAAGTATATCCCTCATTGGTGAGATCTGATCATAAACTAATCTCACTGGAAATCCACATCCCGCCCCCACCCCAAACAAAAAAGACCATAGTGAAGAACTTCTCTAAAGCAAACTTCACACTACTCAAGACTGATGTGGTATCCTTCAAGGCCCCTGAGCCAGTGGAAACCACAACCCAAGCTGCGGAAGCCCTTACAAATGCCTTCTATGAACACCTCCAGGACTGCATGGATCAGGCAATCCCAAATAAAACCAAGACTCTTTCCACAAAGGGCAAACGTCCAGTCTGGTGGACCCCAGCCATTAACAAACTTTACAATAAGAGGAGAAAGCTATTACATGATAGAACAAAATCCATAAAAGGAAGTCACCCCTGATCATTATTAGTAAAAAATACGAGCACTCATAAAATCAACTAAGGCCAATTTTGAGAGAAAAATTGCCATGGATTCAAAGGACAATCATAAGGCCTTTTTCAGCTATGTTAGGAACCTGGGTGGAAACTCCCAGATATGCTCAGAATTAGTCCAAAATGATACAAAAATCACTGAACCCACAGACATTGCCAACATACTGGCAGACAGGTTCAGTGCAAACTTCACCCCCCTCTCGCCCCTAAAGGAGAGATAACTATCCCAGCCGAGTGTAGCCTCCCGGACATCTCAAATGCGCAGGTGAAAGCTGCTCTCTCTAAAGCTAAAAACACAGCATCAATGGGACCGGATGGTGTCCCCGGCTGTGTGCTACACGAGCTAAATGAAGAATTAAACCCGCACATAAGGCAGCTGTTTAATCTCAGCCTTACCACAGGATACGTGCCCAAGGAGTGGCGTACGGCAACTGTTGTCCCACTCCACAAAGGCGGCGCCTCACGGACCCTGGTAATTACCGCCCATAAGCTTAACAAGTCTAGTCTGCAAAGCTATGGAGAGGATCATAATGGAGCTCATAAACAAAGATATAGGGACTTGCAGACATTGGACCCGACCCAGTTTGGCTTTGTCAAGGGAAGATCATGCCTTTTGAACTTGGTCGACTTCTTCGAAACAGTTACCAAGGCCATTGATGAGGGAAAGGCAGTCCATACAGCCTACCTTGCCCTTGCAAGGCTTTCGACACAATACCCCACTCGGGTATTGTAGAAAACTTACCAGCTTAAATGTAAACCCATATGTCACAAGATGGGTTGCAAACTGGCTTAAGGACAGAACCCACAGGGTTAGAGTTGCTGGCGCTGTGTCAGACTCCAAGCTGGTCACAAGTGGTGTCCCACAGGGCTCAGTCCTTGGCCCCCTATTGTTTGGCATCTACTTCTCAGAAGTACAGGCCAACATAGGAGGACTTTGGCTGACAAAGTTTGCAGACGACTGCAAACTGGGCACCATAGTGGAAAGTGCATCAGACACGGATATCCTTCAGAAGGGACTCACGGAAACAGATAGCTGGTGCCAGAGCCATGGCCTGAAGTTAAACGCCAAAAAATGTATAGTCATACCCTTCGGGAAAAACAAGGTAACCCCAAGCTACCATATAGGTGGCAATCCACTAAGCACAGAAGAGGTTATCAGGGACCTGGGGACCCAGGTTGACAGTGGCCTTTCTTTTGACACTCACATTGCTAAAGTGGTTAGAAAGACCTTCTACATTGCCCACCTGATCATGAAGGGATTCACATCCAGATCTAGTGAGGTCATTGTTCCCTGTACTCTTCACTTATCAGACCAATGATCGTGTACAATGCCCCATTCGGGATGTATCTCACCCGACATCTGCAGCAATTGGAGAGACCCCAAAAGTTCCTCACCAAAAGGATAAAGGACACCAAAATCTGTCATATGCTGCCAGATTGAAGAAACTCCAGCTCTATTCAGTCGCATACCGTTTGCTCAGAGGTGACATGTGCCTGACATACAAGGCCATGTCCAACCCGAATTAATGGACATGCTCCACCTCAAAAATCCAAATCCACCAAAACCACTAGAGCAAGCGACTTAAACCTTAGCACGGATATAAATAGGACGTGCTGGAGGGATAGATTTATCACTCAGAGACTCCCTATGCTGTGGAATAAAATCCCGGTCCATGTGAGGCAGAGCACCTCGCTGACTCTGTTCAAGAGAAATCTAGACCTGTGGATGGGAGATCGTAGGTTTACCCCGGGAATCATCTCTGTGTCACTGCTGGACAGAGGCACAACAAACTAATGGGCACAGTATTTTTTCATATAAGGGGTGGCGTAAGCCACAAAAATTTGGGCTAGGCTTATAAATGCCTTAGGGCAGATAGCCTAGTATAAACCTATGAACCTATGAACCTATTAAACTAAATCAGTAAAACATCTGGTAATTCACATTTCTTTTCATATTGAATATAAATATCTGAGTTCCCCTTACGAAGGTGTAAACACATTCATATATTATAATATATTAATAATGATCCAACATTCTAGCTAATGTGAGCCAAAATACATTCATGATGGTAAAAGTATGATTGCTTCCTCAACATTTCCTTTTCCTGTTACTGAAACTCTTAAAATAGTGTATAATCCTCTTTTAATCAATGCATTGATATAGCAAACCGTGAGATCATGTGCAAGTGCAGATATATGTGTGAGTATTAGTATGTATGTGAGTGAAGGCAAATAGGTTCATAGGTGTGTACTATGCTAATGGCCCTGGAGCCTTTACAAGCATAGCCCATAGGATTACCCTGGCATCATGCCACTTGACCTTAGTTCCTAGTGCCTCTGTCAAGTAGAGCCACTGGAGTGATCCTTGAGGTGAATTTTCTATGTCCCATCCACTCATCAAGATTTCTCTTGAAAAGGGCAGTCTCTGGGTTATGAACCTCTCCCTCCATCATTTTCTGTTGATTGTGGTAATGAGGTTGAGGTTTCTGGAGTGTGTGGTGTGGAGGGATTGGGATTTCTTTAGATGTAGCATTTCTAACAGAGCTGGGTCAGATATGGCTTTGTAAGTCAAGCTGAGATCGCCTCTAAGTAGGCAGTATGAGACAGAGAATAGTTGGAGTTTTTTGAGTCTGTCCATATAGGACAAGTATTTAAGGCTTAGGATCCTCTTTATGAGGTACTTTTGTGGCCTCTACAGTTGTTTCAAGTGTCTACTGAGGTACATGCCAAATGGGGCATTGTACTCAATGATTGACCTAATGAGGGAAGAGTACAGGGAGACAATGACCTCTTTCTTCCTGGATGCAAAACCCTTAGTAATGAGATGTGCCACATAGAAGGACTTTTTGACCACAGTGGCAATGTGGTGGTCAAAAGAGAGGTTGCTGTCAGCCTGTGTTTCTAGATCTGTTATAATGTCTTCTGTGTTCAGTGGATTACCATTAATGTGGTCATTCAAGGGAACCTGTTTTTTTCCCAAGGGGGATGATGACACATTTTCTGGTATTGAGCTTAAGGCTATGGTTGTGACACCAGTCATTGGTCTCATTGAGGCCTTTCTGCAGTATGTCAGCATCACTTGGGGAGTTAATAATAGCTTCCAACTTGCAATAAGTTTGCTTTGGAGAAGTTTTTCATGGTCGTTACCTTTGTGGGGGAGGGGGGGATTTCCAAGGTGATTACTTTGTGGTCGGATCTAACCAGGGAGAGTTGACTATTGGTGTAGAGCAACAGTCATCCATGTTAGTAATGACCAGGTCAAGGATGTTGCTACCTGTAGTGGGGGTAAAAACGAGCTGGTCCCGGGCATTGGAATTAATGAATTCCAGAACACGTTGGGCAATTGTATTGGTACATTTAGTAATTTTCTCAGTTAATGGAGGGGTAGTTGAAGTCACCCAGTATGAAAGTGTTAGGGTGGACCCTAATATTCTCCAGGGTGCTTAGGAATCTGGAGTGTGAGTCTTGGGACATGGTTGAGGACCTATAGCAGGCTACGACCTGAATTGCTGTCTTACCCAATGTTAGCTGAACCTGAAGCATCTCCAATAAGTTATGTTGGGCTACCAGTCTGTAGGTATGCGCATCCTTTATGAATATGGAAAAACACTCCACCTTTGGAGCTTCGGTCCAAGTTCTGGGGCCGAATGGTGTGGAATAAGTTATAGCCTGGTAGTGCAGGGGGTGCTTTCTGCTGCCTTGAACCAGGTCTCTGTTACAGCAGCACAAATGTCAATGTTCTCATTTAAAGGAGTGCTTCGAGTGAGTGCATTTTGAGATTTAGACTTCTAGCATTGAGCAGCATGGCCCTCAGATTGCATTTGTTTATAGTTGTTATGGTGGTAATTTGGTCTATGGAACACTGCCTAAAAAAGGCACTATAGGGGTGGCAAAAGCCTTGGCCAGTATCTGGAAGCCCAGGGGTGACAGATGCAGGCCATCTGTGGCAAAGCATCGAGGTCTGTCAGTCATGTCATCCCAGGTAGACAGATACTGGATCCCCTTAGAATGACACCAGAGACGTATCCAGTTGTTGAAATCAATCATTTTCTGCTTGTACTGTGGTATTATTCTGGGTGATGGTAGGATGCGGCTCAGGGTTAGGGTCATACCCGCCTGGGCTACATAATCCGAGAGCTCCTCCATGTCTCTCTTCATGTAGTCCATGGAGGTACGTCTTAGGTCATTCACACCCACATGTACAATGACAGTCTTATTTGTACCTGTTGTTGAGGGACCTGAGTGCATGCGTTATGTGGTGGATCCTGATGCCTGACAGGCAGCTGACTGTTACTTTCTCCTTATTCAACCTAGTGAGTGGGACATCAGTGTGCCTCGCTATCGAGTCACCTATGACTAGTGTGTTGGGCATGCTATTTTGCCTTAGGGGCTTTGGTTGAGTGCCACATTGTTTAGGAGAGTTATGTGTCTCATGATTAGTTTTGTGTTGTGGTGGTTGGGTGCATTCTGCCTTGGAGGTCTCTGCTGTTTGGGTAGATGTTTATTGAGACCCTCAACGAAGGTGGGTGTGTGGTTTGTCTTTTTATGTGAAGACAGTGCTGGTGTGTGTTCTGGAGGGCTTATGTGTTCCATGTGTTGTGGTGTGTTGCAAGTGTTGACCTTCTCCTCTTGACCATCTATTCTAGTCTTGTCTGGAGAGTGCTTGACTTCCAATTTAGATATAGAAGGGCATCTCTCGCAAGTCTTGAGTGCTGGGAGGTTAGAGGAGAGGGTTGTCAGAGTACATGAGGCAGTTGCTACATTGCCTCAGGATGCCCAAGTTCACCAGGTTAATAGGAGAAAGTACAGGGAACTGACCTTTAGACCTGCCTGGAGGGTGGGGATTAATAAGTACTGGAGCCATTTCCTTGTAAAACATTTAGTGCTGGTAGCACTTTTGTGTGCTTCAATAATTGCTACAAGTCTGGTAGAGTGCTAAACTAATAAGCTAGTAAAAGTGCAGGAGAAGAGAAAACTAGCAGATCTAAAGGAAAAATTGAAGAGCAGACTTTTGCACTGCTTAGAAGCTTACAAACAGTCCTGGATACAGCAAATGTGTATCTGGACTAGACTAGTTAAAGGAAAGGCGGGAAAAGTGCAAATGAGGGCTTTTAAACCAGAAAGATGAAAGAGATGGAAAAACTGTCCAAACGGCCAATAAACTACAATTTCTGGGCCAGAAATCACTCCTCTTGTGGTAGATAGGCAGGTCTACTTTAGAACAGTGAATGATCAGATGATAGAACGCTGTTAGAGCGAACACTAAATGTCGAACCGGCAAAATAGCAAATGGCCAGAACAGCGAATTGTTTCCCAGGGAAAGAAATCATTGGGCCGGCCGTCCGGGTTGTGCCATTTCCTGGGTCTATATTAGTAGACCGAAGACACATTCTTTGGAATGCATCTTGGTCGAACTGAAAAGGCTGAAAATACAAAATATCGAAGCTGCTGCTAAACAAATTCTTTCTCTGGGAAAGAATTTGCTTGGCCGCTTCAGTACTTTGCCGTTTTCTGCACTGTAGTGCGGTCTCGGAGTTGGTATATTTAAGTAGGGGGGTGTGGGGGGGTGAAGTTTTTTTTTTGGTTGGAACTGCAATTTTTTTTCCCTTGGAAAAAAAATCACTGTTCTGACCCTTCAGCATTGTAAGATTTCGCTTACATAGGGTCGATCAATCACTGTTCGCTTTTTTAAGCGTTCGGTGTTTTAATATAAACCTCGTTTTCTCCACTGTAGTGTGATCTTGTCGAATTGTGAAAATAGCAAACGGCTACAATATCGAAAACAACATTCAACGAAATGTGTTTTATGGGGTCACGGTACAGTGGGGATTGGAATATTTGCCCTTTCCTCACTGCATTGCGATCTCAGAGTTGGTATATATAGTTCGCGGGGGGTATGAGGGGAGCAGCCCCCTACAAAACACATTTCAATTAATGGTGTTTTCGATATTCCAGATTCGATGCCGTGATATAGATGGGAAAGAAATCACTGTTCTGGTTGTTCGCTGTTTTGAATTTTTGACATTTCGGGGGCGATGTAACAACGTTTGATCATCTGATCATATGTTGTTATAATATAGACCTAGATAGGCTACCTAGTGCTTACCAACTCCCACTCTCTAGCTAGGTTGGGAGGGTGGCCTCAGGGGCGGCTCGTGGCATCGGGCTGCCCGACTGCAGCCCCCTCAAAATAAAAAATAGAAAAAGAAATTATTTTAAATTTCGCGGACTTCGCGCATGCGCAGTAGTCACGACTACTGTTGGTCTATGCGCATGCTCCAGGCAGTCCGGCAGTCCCCATAGGGGGACACAAGGAAACGTCTGTGCACTTTTAAAGTGCACAGACTCGCTGGGATTATATGTCGGGTCCGGACTGCAACAGCAGCCAGGACAGTCTCGTCATCGGGAAGGAGCTTTGCTTGGGATCTCACGAGTCTTTGGAGTATTGCGCGGGCAGGATGTACGTTAGCTGGATATATTATGGTGAACAGACAGGTAAGTGTATGGTGCTTTTTACTTTTATTTTACAATGTTTATACTGGATTGACTTTATGGTGTGTGTGTTAGCTGGATATGGTGCTTTTTACTTTTACTTTTATTTTACAATGTTTATACTGGATTGACTTTGTGTGTGTGTGTGTAAATGCCCCAGGTGCTCATGGTGGTGTGGTAGGGAATACCTCAGGCTTGAACCCTGTACCCTGTATGCAGGTGTTAAAGACTTGAGTTACCTACCCACCACCATTTGTAAAAAAATTGCAGATTTTTGCCTCATATTCGATCTGATCTGTTCCTCATAATATCTGTGGTTTGTAAATGTTGCAATGCTTGATATTTGATGGTGTAGTAGTAGCATTGTTGCCTCACAGCTGCAGGTTCTCAGGTTTGATTCTTGGCTGGGGTTCCTTCTTTGTGGGGTCTGTTATATTCTCCCTGTGTTTGTATGGGTTTGTTTTTATTTGATGGTGCACTGGTAGCATTGTTGCCTCACAGCTGCAGGTTCTCGGGTTTGATTCTTGGCTGGGGTTCCTTCTTTGTGGGGTCTGTATCTTCTCCCTGTGTTTGTGTGGGTTTGCTTTTGTGTCCTCCCATGTTACAAAGACATGTCTGCATTATTTCTTCCTGGGCCTCTGCTGAAAATTGTTTTTTTGTTCCAAGTCAGACTGTCCTGATTAAAAAATGTTAAATAAAATTGACAGGCATTTGAATTTCAGACTTAAGGGTTTCTGAATGTTTAATTCCTTGCATATTTGATGGTGCAGTGGTAGTATTGTTGCCTCACAGCTATAGGTTTTCTGGTTTGATTCTTGGTTGGGGTGGCTTCTGTGTGTTGTCTGCATCTCCTCCCAGTGTTTGTGTGGATTTGCTCTGGTGCCCTGCCATTTTACAAAGACGTGTCTGCAGTATTAATCCCTGCGTCTCTGCTGAAAATTGTTTTTGTTCTGTCAGCAGTAAAATTGACAGGCATTTGAATTTTAGACTTCAGGTTTCTGAATGTTTAATTCCTTGCATATTTGATGGTGCAGTGGTAGTATTGTTGCCTCACAGCTATAGGTTTTCTGGTTTGATTCTTGGTTGGAGTGGCTTCTGTGTGGAGTCTGCATCTCCTCCCAGTGTTTGTGTGGATTTGCTCTGGTGCCCTGCCATTTTACAAAGACGTGTCTGCAGTATTAATCCCTGCGTCTCTGCTGAAAATTGTTTTTGTTCTGTTAGCAGTAAAATTGACAGGCATTTGAATTTCAGACTTCAGGTTTCTGAATGTTTAATTCCTTGCATATTTGATGGTGCAGTGGTAGTATTGTTGCCTCACAGCTATAGGTTTTCTGGTTTGATTCTTGGTTGGGGTGCCTTTTGTGTGGAGTCTGCATCTCCTCCCTGTGTTTGTGTGGATTTGCTCTGGTGCCCTGTCATTTTACAAAGACGTGTCTGCAGTATTAATCCGTGGGTCTCTGCTGAAAATTGTTTTTGTTCTGTCAGCAGTAAAATTGACCGGCATTTGAATTTCAAACTTCATGTTCTTCAGAATACATAGTAGCACAGCCTTTTTTTCTAGCAATTTTCTAAGTTTATAAGATGAATATTTTAAATTTGTCCCTATTTTTGGGACTGTATTCCCCCATTATTGGCTTCGTCCAGGTTTTTGTGCTAAGGTTGACAGCTATGGCAAGAACTGAATTCACTGAATATGTTTGAGGGCTGTATTCCCTCATTACTGGGTTTGTCCAGGTGTTTTGTACTAAGAGGTTGACAGCTATGGTGAGAACTGAATTCACTAAATGATAGCCATTTAAGTTTCAGTCTTCCTCTCTTTTACAAAGCAGCTGATGTGGCGTAGTGGTATGTTACTCTGACTGTTTTTTGCTCAGGGACCTTGGCAGTAAAATGTATGGTGGCAAAACAACATTTTATTCTAGCAACTTTCCAAGATTATACAAGCAATGTTTAATGTGTTCCTGGTTTTTGGGCTTTTGACCCCCCCCCAATACATTTTGGCTTTTTCCAGTTTTCTTGAGCTGCGAAGTTGAGATGCAGTTGAGTATTGAGTAGATTTTACAAGGAGCTGAGAGCTGCAGGGGAATAGAAGTTTAGTGCTTTGCCTAGTTAGTACTATAGCACAACAGGTTGTGTACTTGCTTTTGATGCAGAAGGCTGTGGGTTCTACTCCCACAAGGGGTGAATGCTGCCTTACTGAGAATGTTCTCCTTGGTGAAGATACTAACTATGAGTCTGTTATCAGTTTGCCATCCATTTCCTCTTGCAATATTATTACTAGCTTATCATTTTTTAATGTAATATAGGCAATTTATTCCTGAGGGGCAACAGACACTTTATTTTTCGATGAAACCATGAAATGTAAAGGTGATTGCTAGCAGCAACCACTTTATTAGTTACAGATTTCTTTAATGTGGAATTATTTAGATGACTTACTTCAGAGATTGTGCATATTTACTGATAATGGACTGTAGAATTGTGCATATTTACTGATAAAGGTGGACTGTAGAATTGTGCATATTTACTGATAATGGTGGACTGTAGAATTGTGCATATTTACTAATAATGGTGGACTGTGGAATTGTGCATATTTACTAATAATGGTGGACTGTAGAATTGTGTATATTTACTAATAATGGTGGACTGTGGAAGTCTGAGTAGACTTTTTTATGATAAGTGTTCTCAACTGGGCAGTTTTGCCATTATGGGTGCATATGGTTTGTTTCATTGCTTACTGGAAAAATGTTCAAAACAAATTTAAAACACCCTCTAACAAGTGTACTGTATTGTACAAGGAATATAATTTTAGTACAATGAGGGAAGTGTATCAAAGAGCACATGTATGTTTCATATGCAAGGGGCCTATGATTTGAAAACAGCCCAAAATTAATCTTTATCTGCCACTGGCAAAATGTATTTTCTTTGAATGTGGGTTTCAATGCTGTTTCAATGAATGTGAGTTTCAAGGGCAGAGAAGTTTTAATGCTAAGTTTTCATTGTGAGACTGCATTGCTTTGTTTAACAGATGACTTAGTGTTTGTGCTGTAAAATACAAAATAAAACTTTCAAATGAAGTCCAACTCATCATAGAAGTAAAGCAGTATGCACATTAGTGTTTATGGTAAATGGAGTGAAATAGCCAAGTAATGGTTCATTGGAATGGCTGCAGAGGCTCCATTCAACCATTATTTTGTCAGGGGAAGGGCAGCAAACTCAGACAGGCCCAGCTGAACTATACCTCCCAACTGTCCAGATTTTCAAAGAATGAATAGATTTTTGCTTCTTATTTTTGGTTTGTTCTTCATAAAATTTGTAGTTTTCTGGCAAATCATTTAGGAATTAAGTCACTAAATAATAAGTTTCAGACTTCATAACCTTCAGAAAAATGCATGTTAAAGTAAGAGCTGTTCTATCAACTGTCTCAATTTATACAAGAGCAATTTTTAGTACTGTTTATATGTGCCCCCAATATATTTGGCCTTGTTCAGATTTACTGCATTAACAGGTTGAGAGGTACATGCAAATAAATTGCTTTATAGAATTAGGCATAGCCAACCTCTCAACTGTCCCCAATTTTTGGCTCAGAATGTTGCTCTTCCCCCTAATAATCCCTCCGCAAAATAGCAATTTTGGAAGAAAACATGGAGTGTTTACAATTAAGAAATAACTGTAATAATCAAAGTTATAGATTACTTGAAATGCATGTAGCTTCTTTTATTTTGTCAGCTGCTCAAGGTAGCAGTACTAATATTAAAGTGTCCCTTCTTTGACAGGTAGCAGCTGTATTGTGTGTCTATTTTATATTTTTGCATCACATTTTTGGTCCATTTTTCATAAAATTGTGTTTTTTGGCAAATTAGTGACAAATCACTAAAGACTGAAGTTAGAAAATGACAGACATTTGAGTTTCAGATTTTATACCCTTCAGAAAATTCATACTAATGCAAGACCTATTCTATTATCTTTCTAAGTTTATTAGAGCAATATTTAAAATTGTCCTTATTTTTGGGCCTTTGTCCCACTTCTGTGTATGGCTTTGTCCAGATTTCTTGCTCTTGAGGTTGAGAGGTATGACAAATGTGTCAGGGCCATCACAGTCAGCCAGAGAGATTTCAAATTGTGACATGCTTGTTGCACCCCACTCCCCCA
Organism: Protopterus annectens; assembly: GCF_019279795.1. NCBI lineage: Eukaryota > Metazoa > Chordata > Ceratodontiformes > Protopteridae > Protopterus > Protopterus annectens. Next base: position 486,493,068 of record NC_056743.1, on the reverse strand, counting down.
TGTAGTGACTCTGGATGTGTCCAAGCAAGGCAAGGAGTAGTTGTATCTACTTTGGATGGGGAGGACACACTGCATAAGTACTACAGTGGCTTTTCATCTGTCCTTAATTTTGCAGAATGGTCTGGTTTCTGTCATATTTTTGTACTGTTGATTTATGCTTATTACTCAAAGTGCCTGTTGCTCTGTGTTTAAGTAGCAATGCTTTAATGACCATAAGGTAAGCTTGTCTGAGATCGTAAGATGCAAGTAAGCTTTAATAAGCATACTGTTAAAGAATTGCCAACATTGAAAGCCTTTCTGTTGTTGCCATGCAGAGAATACTTGACTAGATAATGTATAAGCCTTGGGTATTAAAGGACAGGATTCCATTATTTTAAAAAGCTCATTACACTTGTTGGAGACTTCCAGTCATCTCTACAGACTTTACCCGTAAACTAAACAGAATGCCAATCATGTGTGGTCCATAACCTGTACAGTAATCCTTTAAGCAATGTATCTTGAGCTTGTTTCTTGTTTGCTTTTCATTTTTTACTTTTATCATGTTTTCCCCATGAAACAAGTTGTCAGGCAGCAGGTCTTTTTTGGATAAGAAACATTTTTACAAGTGGGGGCATCACATAGATTTCTACTTTCAGCATGTTACTTGGTACTTTAATAAAGCTGAATATATTATATATTAGAACTGCAGTGCAAGGAGAAGTGGTTTGAGTTGAGTGCTTCTGGTTTTTCTTATACTTGATTTTGACTGGCATTCCAGTAATGTATTTAAAAAGTAATTTATTTTTTCATGCCTCACAACCTTTTGTTTCCATCTAGATATTAAGTAAGCTGTCATGCAGCCAATGCATTGAAATATTTTTATTCTTCTACACTTATTTTTGTCTTGATTGGACTTTCATAATGATGGTTTGCCACCCAGGGCAGCGTATTTAATTAAAGTTAGTTTTTTGTGGTTTTGTGCAGAGCTCCTCCCCTTTCTGGTTGACCACACCCCTTCCCCTTGACCCCACCCATTCAGCTGTCTCCTGCAGCCCCCCTGTGATTTGAAGTCACCAGCCGCCACTGGGTGGCCTAATGGTTAAGGTGTTCGCCTTACAAACACAAGGTGCAGGGTTTGATTCTCACAAGGGATAATTGGCTAGGCTTAAAATGGCTAGCAAGGGCATTTAGCTTAGTACGAACATATGTAGATAAAACTATGTAGAAGGCTTCCCTCCAACACAGAAAGGCTTGGGGGCTCAGAAGCTTACAAACAGTCCTAGATACAGCAAATCTGTATCTGGACTAGACTAGTTAAGGAAAGGTGGGAAACAAGCGCAGATGTGGACTTTTATACCAGAAAGCTGAAAGAGATGGAAAAAACTGCCCCAACGGCCAATAAGCTACAATTTATGTGCCAGAAACCACTCCTCTTGTGGTAGATAGGCTGCCTAGTGCTTACCACTCCCACTAATGAGCTAAAAGGCTTCCCTCCAACACAGAAAGGCTTGGTGGGGGCTCAGAAGCTTGCCAACAGTCCTGGATACAGCATATCTGTACCTGGACTAGTCTAGTTACAGGAAAGGTGGGGAACAAGTGCAAATGTGTGCTTTTAAACCAGAAAGTTGAAAGAAATGGCAAAACTGAATGAGCTAAATTTGTATTGTTCACATGTGACCAGCTATTTAAATTAATTATATAAATATTCGTATACATCTTCCGCGGTGGTGCAGTGGCAGCGTTGTTGCCTCACAGCAAGAGGTTCTCCCGTTTGATTCTCAGCTTGGGTTTGGGAGTGCCTTCTGTGTGGAGTCTGCATGTCCTCCCCATGGTTGAGTGGGCGTTCGAAAGTCATGCGTTGAATGGGCGTGTCTTCGTTGAAGGTTGGACATCGGGCTGGCAACTTGACACCATAAAAACCAACTGCCAATCATTAGCGGACCGGAGTTCTGCTGTGGCGACTCCTAACCGGGAAAAGCTGAAAGACAAAGAAAGATAAATATTGTTTTTTATATATATATATATATATATATATATATATATATATATGTGTGTGTGTGTGTGTGTGTGTGAGTGTGCGTGTGTGTGTGTGTGTAAGTTAACATTTCACACCAATCCTTCACAATTTTCAACAGTAGCATAAGAGAATTTATTAGTCAAGTAGTTGCTAAAAGATACCCAACGAATGACAAATTACAGTTAATAAAAGTCTCATCATGCATTGGCGGTCAGAATTTATTTAACATTATAGGTCTACTGATGTTTGAAAATGTTTAAAGTCATCATATGTCATTACCTCTGGTATTTATTAAAACATACATAACATAATCCATTCCATCTATTACTGCATTAGGAACATCCCTATATTTTATTGGCTATAACCTGGGATGTACCTAGAGCACAGCATAATAGATATACATACTCATTAGAAAATTGAGTAATTTAATCTCATAAACCCATTTGTCAGCTTTTTAAAGTATCAAAGATCAGCCTTTTTGTTAGACAAATTAACACATTTCCTAGGTTATCATTCTACTGTGTGAAACAAATCATGTCTTAAGTAAGAATTTAAAGTGCAATGAGTTATATATATTTACTTGATGTTAACTTTCTTGTAACACAGTACTCAGATAGCCACATACTACTGTCTATACCTCTCCAATAAATAAATAATTACGGGAGATTTATAGAAATCATATAAATATTTAGCGTGTCAGATCAATGACCTATACAAACATGGAGAGAATTGAATAAGAACAGTCCATTCATTGCTGTAAGAGATATGCAGTGCATAATCTGCAGGAAAGCATTGTACTTCATACCCTTAAAAATGACTGTGTATGATTGGTTAAATAAAATATAGTTTAAAAACATTAGTACATGGTTTTGCAAATATTTTTTAATAGGGCACTACATAGTGACCTAGCAGGGTGTCTAAATAAACTTAGCAAACACACTATTTTAATTAAACTTCCCCATTCCCCTGAGAATTTTAACAGCCAATCTTTAGTTTTGCTACCTGTAAATATAGCAACCCTAATCGAATATTAAGACTCTGAGAAAAGTTAACTGCAAAAATTAAACCAGCTCCTGAACTTTCTCGAGCTCTAAAAAGCTTCACCTCTGAATACTCTTAAGAATTTTGTTTCCCCGCTTTCCCATTTTCAAACTAAACTCTATTAACAATCTCAACTGCGATCATCCCCAAAAATGAGCTATAACTCTGGTAGCTCCAGTAATGCCCAAAAGAAGCATCTCTCCAATACTCAAGTTTAACCCAAACACATAATACCAAATTGAAGCAATGAAACACGATCACGTAATCACACCAATATTGTTCAGGAAGCAATCATTTGCCAGTTGATCATAACCACAGCATAAGCCATCGTCTAGAAAATGATGCAGTCTCCTCATCTTTTAACACACACAAAAAAAAAAAATGTCTATCATCCTACCCTACAAGCAGCTGCCCACCAACATGACGTAAATCTCCCATTTTATCTATCCATGGCATGAAAGCCATTCAAATATTTCAACATAAATTCACCCACAATCTCATTCTCCCCAGCTATTCCAAAGCATTGCATCTCAATCCTCTCCAGTAGCGACAGACAGTCAAAAACAAAGAACAGCCTTTGTAGGTGATTCAGGCAATCATCAGTAAAATCTGGGTCAAATGTAAATCATTATGCTAACATACACAGGACATTATTAAGCCGTAGCAAATCTTTTTGTATAATGAGTATACTCAGTCTGCAACATATGTGCAAATTAAGACCTTCTATACATCACAGCCATAGCTATTTCCGGTTTACATGTACAGCTACAGCACAGTCAGGAAATGCCATCTTTTTTCCTTTTTTCTTTTTTTTTTCTCCCCTGTTCCCTTTTCCCTTCTTTTTTTTTCCCCTTTTAGCATCTTATAATGTTAAGTGTACTCTATATGGGGATCGCAACACACAACCCAATTACAATATTTAAGGAAAATAAATACTACACAAAGCCAAATATGTGTCACCAAAGAGTAACAGGATTGGATTTCATTCAAAGCAAAAACTCTCTCAGGCACCATCCACAGCCAAACAGTGCATCTCCGAACATTGAATGAAGTAGAGAAAATCCTCAGCAGCGCATTGGCAGCATAAGTGCACTTCACCAAAAACACTGCAGCACAGTGGAAGACATAAAAAAACAAGCTATGTCCTCCACTATGGTACGATAGTCACGGACCTTAGGGTTAGGGCACGGGTTCGGGTAAGGGGATAGTTAGTAAAGCTATTCCCTTACCCTAACCCATGCCCTAACCCTAAGGTCCGTGAGTATTGCATGGAAGTTAAGTACAACACCCGTTCGTTGTACTGAACTTTGCGTAAGTGCACTTTCGCTGCAGTGAGCATTCCATGCACTATTTCAAATTAGTGAAAATTCGATCTAGTGTATGGAACCCATACATATGTATATATATGTGTATATATATATATATATATATATACGCACACACACACACACACACACACCTCTCAACCTCATAGAGCAAGAAATCTGGACAAAGGCACAAATAACAGGGGATAAAGGCCCAAACATTGAGACATTTTTAAATATTGCTCTAACAAACTTAAAAAGTTAATAGAATAAATGGTTTTGCACTAACAAATTGTCTGAATGGTATGAAGCCTAAAACTCAAATGTCTGTCAGTGTCTTCTGACTTAAGTCCCCAATGATTTGTCAGAAAACCACAATTTTAAGAGTAATAGACCAAAAATATGAGGCAAAAGTCTGGACATTCCACAAAAATCTGTACAGTTTAGAGGTATAAATAAATATATATATATATATATATATATATATATATATATATATATATCTATGAAAATCATTATTTTAAATGGCTAAGTGGTAAATCACAGAACTACACATTTTGAGGACAGTTGAGAGGTATGTTGCACACACGCAGCTGCTCTCTCTCACATAGCTACACACACATACACACCTACTCTCTCACAAAGTCACAAAGCAACACACAGATGCCTTCTCTTTCACACAGAAACTAGTTTAAATTCCACACACTCCAACGCTGTCATACAACACAGACACACACCTTCTCTCTCATACACAGTGACACACGCACTTTATCTCTCATTCAAACAGAACGACCAAATTAAATTCCATATACACACACACACACACACACACATACTTTCTCTTGCATACAGAAACCTAGCTTAAAATACACACACACACACACGCACGAATACACTTACCTCCTTTTTAAACAAAATGGTCACATGCATACGCACGGAATTCATCCCACTCAAAGTGCTTGCTTAATTTCCCGTGCCACCATAAAACGTCTTTACATCAGTGTTGGTGATTGGCAAACATGCGTATGACATACATATATTTCTCCTTAAAGGTAGTGGAAGCCTCCTCATCACACTGCAGGTATAAAAGTGGGAGGGCACTCGCTCCTCCCCCTCGACCTATGATTCTGGCACCCTATGGTTTATTTATTTATTTTAATTAATGTAGTTTTCTTATAATGCGTTCACATAATAAGAAAAGTAAATTAAAATAAATAAATGAACACAAATTGTGCCTTTTACTGTATGGCGCCCTAGGCGGTTGCCTAGTTCGCCTATGCCTAAGGCTGGCCGTGGTTCATTCACAAAAACAGCACGTTCATCTTGGCTCCAAAACAAAACATTTCCATATCAACTCCCCAGATCAACTAAACACAGATCCAGTCATGACAGTATTTACTAACAAGGATATTTCATTTACTAATAGATTTAATAATAAAATCATAAGAAATTTAAGATGGATCTCATCTAGTAAGATTTGTTTGCCCATTTTAGTCTATAAGCATTGAATAGATTACTGTTCTGTTTTACCATTGCATTAAATGAAATAAAAAGAGATCTGACAGGAACAACTATCTTGGATTCAGTTTTTTGTTTTTCTTTTTAACATCAGTCCAGGAATTCTTGTCAGTAGTTTTCTTCAAGGAAGGAGATGTCTAATCCATATCCTCAGAGATAGATATTATGATGAATGTTTTTAATGAATAAGGGGGCTGCTTCTAAGTTGTTGAAGGATCTTATTTCATTTAGATGCAATATTTTGATTCTTGTAGGTAAAGCCAGCTGAATTTTAATGTTGTTTTGCTTCAGTAAGTTAATTAATGGCCATGCCTTTTTCCTTTGTTCCAATACTCTGAGTAGTCATTATCAAATTTTATTAAATTTTGATTGCATTTTAAAGGACTTTTCCTCCACTCAGTTTTTAGTACTAGTTCTTTGATCTTGGTGATGTAGAAGGCGAAGTTGAAGCTGGCTTTCCCAAGCTTCTGTGAACCCTTTCAATGCCAAATGAGAAACCCTCTTTAAGGTCTAATACTTCTGGAATCCATGAGTTTAAATAAAGAAATGTCTCCCCCCTTCAGCTTTCTCAGGCAAACCAAAGATTCTGATGTTTGTCCTTCTCTCCCTGTTTTTCTAGGTCATCTACTTTATTGAGAAGCCAAGTGTTTTGTTTGAGGAGAATATCTTTTTGATTTTCTTCTTCCTTAAGCCTTCCCTCAGTATCATTCAAAGAGGTTGCTGTGCATGTTATTTTAGTCTGATGTTGTTGAAGCATTTCTTTGAATACGTCTGTTTGCTTTTGACAGTTTTCCATAAGATTCTGCAAGTTCTAAAGTCATCCATTTTTAATGACAGTTCTTGCAGTGTAGTAGTCACCAGTTGTACTTCCTTTCTTAATACTAGTTTAGAATGAGAGTTGTTCGAGTTGCTCATTTCCACCAGTTATAATAGTCTCCAATATAATTTGACAAGAAAAGGTTTACAAAAATCCACCAAAGCTTGTAATTATATATTTTAAACTTTCATCTATCAGTTCTGAGTGTTTTTGTTAGAAAAAAGTTAAATTATTCCTGTATTTTATACTAATTTATGGAGCTCTGAAAATCTGCTGCTTTCAGTTAGCCATTCAGGCTCCGCCCCCAATTGATTGACGGACCTTCTGATTACTGTACTCGCATGATAATCAGAAGGAAAAAGAATGATCAATCCATGTTCCAAGGTCCCGGACAATATTTTCATTTTGAGCTAAGGTATTATCTATGCTCTATGCTGGAGGGAGGAGCTGTCTACCAAATGTGACAGTATCACCTTTTTTAGCATTTACATTGGGTCTAATTTTACTACATTTGATATTTACATATATAAGTTCTTGCTAAAGGGTTTGGGTAGCATAAATAGGCTTCACTGTGACTCTCAGTTTGCAGTCCTCTACAAACTTTGTAAGCCAGAGATCTTGTTATATGGTCTGCAGATCAGAAAAGTAAATGCCAAACAGATGAGTCCCAACACTGAGCCCTGTGGGACACCACTAGTCACCATCTTATCTTTAATAAGACACCTGCCACCTGCAATGTGTAGGTTCTGTCTTTTAGCCAGTTTGCTATTCATCTTCCCACATAGGGATCTATTTTTAAGGTGCTTACTATTTATGATAGGTTGCAGGATGGCGTAAAAGTCCTCCTTGGCCAAATAAAGCTATGTCATGTGGACAGGTTGATTACTGTCAACAGCTCATGCTACCCATTCAAAGAAGTAACTAGATTCATTAGATACGATCTATTCTTTACAAAGCCAAACTGTTGCTTGAGGACATTTTGATATTACAGTTTATCCGGTCCATTACAATATGATCAGTAGTTTTGCAGATGAAAACCCAATAACAAATCTGGAGACTGTTTATTTGCTAATACCATTGGAAACTCTTGGAACAAGCTTCCTATTAAGCTAACATCCCTAACATCCACACCTCTTTTTAAGACGCAACTAAGAACCTTTCTTACTTCACATTGGCTATGCCCACGTATTAATCCTGTCTGATATTTCCTTCTCTTACTCACCACCTTCACATGACCATAACATTCATTCTCTGATTTAGAAAAAAATATATATATATATATTTTTACATTTATATTTTTACAATTATGTTTTTTTACTATGATCAATTTATACATGTATAAATGTTTCCATCTTTCTGTTGTCTAACTTTCTCATATGTAACCTATATGTACTTACATATTCAAGTCATTCTGTTTCCTCTTAGGTTATCTACTTAAAGTGGTATCTATGATTAACTAGTTTTTAAATATTATTCTTTTATGTCACTTACTTTCAGAAATGTATCTGTGTATAATGCTGTAGTGGAGCTTTTCTCCCCGGGCCTCTACTGAAAATGGACATATATCCAGTTAGACTAGCCTAGTCAACGTATGTAAAATAAAATAAAAAATAAAATAAAATTAAATTCATCAGATTGATTTGCCTATGATTCCTGGGGTCAGCTATAGGGCTACCTTTACAGGGTGGCATGACTACTGCTATGCACAAAACCTCAGGGTCATAGACTATGGCTAAGCTCAGATTAAAAAGTTTAAGGAGAGGCTCTGCCAGGGCATGTTTATTTAACAGACAGTCATATTATCAGGTCTTATGGTGGAAATATTTTTGGTCTTGGAAATTATCTTCAGTGCATGTTCTTCAGCAATGATGGGGAGTGATCAATGAATTAAGGATGTGATGACTTTGGATGGGCATCTCTGAGGTAAAATGTGCTCTGAATTTATTTTCTCGTTTGTTGGTAATGTATGCTTTGTCTGATTAGGTGGTGCCATTGAGAATAAGTTCAAAGTAGTGCCATGTGGCATTTCTTAGTTTCCTATCTTACCCGAAGGATTTCCAATTGTCATTGTCTGCATTTGCTAACGTAAGATCATGGGCTACTTTAGTAGCCATAATAGTATGTTTCATTTTTTTTTTATATTCATGATATTATCCCTTTTTGTTTTTAAATATTTTTATTAAATTCTCACTTAAAATATAGGTGCACATACATTAATAGAAAATAAGACAAACCGTATCAACATTTTTCACATTCGTGTATTATACATTGCATATATGATTTTTTACTTTTTAATAATTGTTTGCTCCACCATTGCATAAATTTCTCAATTTCCAAATTATTTTAAATCTTATTCCTCCTGCAGTTACAGTATTCTAAATGTATTGTTCCCTCAGATTCCATTTATGTCTATGTAATTTGCTCCTTCCCCCTCTAAATATTCAGCCTCAAATTCTTTTATCTCCTTTACAAAATTCAGCAGTTAAACTACAATTGGTGTAAATTTTCATTAACATTTTTTAGTAAATGTTTTTTTTTTACAGCCAGTAGCATTAAAGGTAGTAAGGACTTATTATATATATGCAATTCATATCCTGTGTCCCCGCTCAGAATAATAATTCTTTAGTTGCAGTCATTTGTTATCTCAACATTTCTCACAAAGTGCCCTATAGTGAATTTTTAAAATCTGCCAACTCATTACAGTTCCATCATACCCCCAGCATTTGCTGTTTGCCTGAGGAAACATTCTCTGAAGTCTGCTTGGGGGGTATTAATACCTATTCAAACACTTTCAAGCAAAACTCCTAAAGCTTCAGGACTTTTTTTTGCATACTTGGGGGCTATACAGATATTCTACCATTGTTCATTTGTAAATTAGCTTTCCAAACTATCTTCCCAATCTTTTCTAAGCACCTCCGATTGATTCCTAGACTTATCATGCAATATTTTACATGTCCTACTAAGTACTCCTTTTTTAACAGCAGCTTCTGTTCTAGACTAAATTAGAATTTTTGCCAGAAGTTATCTTTCACTTAGCGCTTCTGTCCAGAGCAGCAGCTAGCTAATCTAGCATCCAGTGCCAGTCCCCAAGGTAGTGCCTCTCAACTATAAATTGAGAAGCAAAAAAAAAAGGTCCACTGAATGTAATGCACTACTGACCACTTCATTTCTGCTGTCTGTGCTCCTTAACATTTTGCAACTGTGGCAGCTGCCCACTTCATTTTAATCTGGCTATGCCTCTGGCCATATCCCTTTTTCTTTGTGCAAACTCTTATCACTCCACGATAGGAAAGGCAGCCATTAAGCTGCAATCCAAACTTCTGCGTGACCTAATCCCACACTATTATATTTACCTGTCTAGTAATTTGATGCCAATGCCGTGGTTCCTTTGCTAGTTTTCTCCAGTATATTTTAGCCTCCTGTTGCCTGTTCTTTATAAACCTATTTACAGTCATCCCTATTGGCAAAATCTCCTTTCTCCATTCCCATGTTGGCTTAGTTCTTGGAATACTTTCTTCAACTTTATGAATATAATTTGTATGGTGGTGGTGGCTCTCCTTACGAGACTGCATCCAAAATGCTACTCTCTCTTTATTTCTTGAACTTCCCTCCATTTCCACTTTGATTTACAACCTTCTGTGTAAGATATGTATATCAGTCTTAACTGCATAGCTCTAAAGTATCCATTTAAATCAGGTAATCCTAAACCACCTTGTTCTATAGGGAGAATTAGCTTATCCCACTTAACTCTTGCCTACTTCACCTTTGAAATAAAATCCCTCAACTCTTTATTAATTATTGTTCACAACCTTTGCTTAAATAACTGATGTCAAAATCATGGATTAAAACTGAATGCCAGGAAAAGTATAGTTGTATCCTTTAGCAAGCATGACTCTCCTTGTAACTATCATGTTGACAACACACCCCTGAAAATTGATCCAGTAGTTGGAGATCTGGGAACCTATGTTGACAATGAACTGTGCTTGGTTCATCATATATCCACTGTGGTAAGCAAGTCATTTTTCATTGCACAGCTTACATCTAAAGATACTGTGTCCAGATCCAGGGATATAATTGTCCCACTGTACTCATTGAGTATAATCCCCCTATCAGTGTGTACCTATCCAAACACTTTTCACATCTGAAATGACCACAATGTTTTCTCATTAAAAACAACTCAAGGGCCTCATTTGTAAAAGTTATACAGACCATCTCAAAGCCTTGCCCTCTTCTCAGTATCATGTAGGCTAATGAAAAGTGACATCTGCCTTGTATATAGAGCTTCAACAGACCCTATTCTGTCAGACCTGTTACACATTCACAAATCCTTTAGTATCATAAATACCCACTCAAGGGATCACAGTCTCTTTTGCAAAAAAAAATAGAACATGATGGAGGGATAAGTTTGTATCACAGAGAATACTGCTTCTGTGGAACTGCCTTCCACGCCACATAAAGCAAAACACTTTTCTTGCTCTATTCAAGTGTAATTTGGATGACTGGATGAGTAACTGCAAATTCACCCTAGGTTTAGCACCCCCTGTCCTCATTGCAAGGGGACACTTGTAAATGTCCTAAAATATCCTTTTTCAGTTCACTTTAGTTATTAGTATAGAAAATATAAAGGCTAAAATCTACCATGAGAAAGTATGGCTAAACTTCTTAAGATTCTCACAGATCAGTAGCCAAGTAAGAACCTATGAACTTATATAAAACTGAAGGGAATAAAAACATTTTCACTGCTTGTATCTTACTATTCATATCCATAATAGAGAGCTTCCAGTTTCTCAGTTTTTGCATTATCCTTTGTTTAGTTGCCTCTTACATTCCTTTAGCTACCATTAACAGAATATTTTTAATCCAAATGCCTAAATACCTCATCTTGTCATGTCCACATAAATATGGATACTGCTCAGCCAATTTATGTGGGGATATATAGTTTACTGTTATAGCCTTTGTCTTATCTTCATTAGTTTTATACCTTAAAAAGACCTGAAACTGAAACAAAATACGCCACAACACCGAAATGCCCTTTTCTGGATTTTTTGAGTACAAAATAATATGATCTGCAAATGATACTAACATTTTTGAGTACCATAGCAGTTATATCTTTGAATTTGCCACCCCTTTATTTTCTTTATGAATATCTCTAAATATAAAGCAAATTAAGATAAAAGAGGGCACCCCTGCCTGGCTCTTCTTTTCAAACACAGCTTATAGGAGACAAACTCTCCTACCTTAATTATTGCCTCTGGCCCTTCATATATCTTCCCAATAAGCCTATTATTTTATCAGGGAATGCAAGTTTTTCCATTCCCCTACTCATAAAATCCCAGCTGACTCATCTGAATGCTTTATCTGAATCTAGACTTGCCAACAATAGTCTGCTTCTCTGTTTTACTAATGATGTCAAATGTTTGCCTCCCCTCCACAAAACCAACATTGAACCATATCTTCCAGTGCTGGCAACACCTTTGCCATTTGCTTAGCTAGTATAGATATAAACACTTTGTAATCATGGTTTAAAATTGAAATAGGTCATTATGATGCTGGGTCTGAAAGGTCTTTACTCTCTTTGAGTAATACAGCCACCCAAGCTTGTTTTCAAAATGCTGGTACATTCCCCATTTTTAAAATACCATTAAACAGGACCTTCAAGATTTTTATCACTTGCTTCCCTCCAAAGTTCCACATGAATACTGTCTGTTCCTGGAGACGTCACAGTTGATTGACTGTACATCACTAATTGTATCTCAACTACTCCTATCTTAGGTATTAATTGTTGAGTCTAATCTTCCTATAACCTTGGCATAATTACATTTTTCATAAATATTTCCATTTATACCTTTTCTTAGTTTCAACATTTCTGTGTTTTATACAAATGTTCACAAAATTTCCAAAGTATCTCTAGTATGTCTATAGGATTTCTGGTTATTTTTCTTGACATATAGGGTCTATGAGATTGGTTCAGTCCTTTCTGCTTTCTTTTGCCTAAGTTACTTTGCTAAACATTTTTGTGCTCTGGAGTTATCAAAAAATAGGCACTTAACAACTGTCTTTATAAACTCGTGCATATTATCTAAATGTGCCCTTATTTTCACTTTAATACTTGCAGTTGGTCCTCTTTTTGTTGTGCCAGATTCCTCAAAATTCTGATACTTTATCCTTTGTTAGCCCATCTAAATAATTCCTATTAATTCCTTCCTGTATCTCTTTCTCTTTTATTTCTATTGTATTTTTAAACTCCATTTTCATTTTCCACTCACAAGCTATCCCTTCTGAAGGAATTTCTATCTTCTCTAATAGCGTTCAATGTTTACTGCCCATTCCTTAAATGCCTTTCGTTTTAACAAGTTGGAAAGTGCTAGTGCCCCATTTTTACTTCATCACCCTGCATTTTTATTTTTTATTGATGTGCCATATGAAATAGTTGTTGGATGCTTGTAAAAGCTTTCAGTTAAATACACATGCTCATGAAATATAAATTCAGTCCAGTCTACCCTAGTTATTATGCCATGGAGAATAATATGTAAATTATGTCTGATTTTTACTACTGAATTCATATTTTCCATACCAAACATTCTCGTATATTTCTTCAAAGATCTGCCCTCTTTAGTTATATTTTCTTTTCTAGGCTCTCAGATACATCTTCACTATTGCAAATTAAGTTTCATTCCCCACTCATAACTAATATTCCCTGCTGAAAGCTGATTCTTTCAGAAATTCTTAAGCTGCCCGACTGCATTTTTGGTGGAATATAAATAAATGGCAGCATAATCCTCCTCCCTTGTTAAGAGCTCTTTACTACCACAAATCTACAATTTTTGTCTTTTTTCCTTTCCTTCCACTATTGGAATCCCTCTAGCAATCAATATTATTGCTCCCCTTTTCCTTTGTCCCTGGTATTCTGCTGAATCCATCCACAACCCCTTTTTTCCATTTTTGCACATGGGGTTGTGTCATTTCAACAGTGACAACTATCTAGAGCCAAGTTTTACGGTACAAGATGGCTAGCCCTGCCACGGTAGTTGTTCCACACCACAATCACACTTAAGGACAATTTAGAGTGCCCACTCTACCTACTGCATCTCATTGGAATATGGAAGGAAACTGGAGCACCCCAGCAGAAACCCATACAAATACAGGGAGGACATGCAAACACTACACAGAAAGCACTTCAGCCAAGATCAAACTGGGGAACCTCTTGCTGTGAGGTGCTAATGCTATCTACTGTGCCACTCATCATTTTGCTGAATGTCCATTCTGAAATCCTTTCTTTGTCAAATTCACATAGTTTTTTTATCACAATGTGTCTTCTGTAACATTACTATTTGCACCCTATATTTCTTAATATAATGCACTACTCTTTGCTTTTTGTCTATACATGTAAGGCCATTTAAATTCCAAGATACTATGGACAGAGTAGTTATGATAGAAATCTAGTACTCCAACCTATTATACATGACCACTCTTTTGAATGTGTATTTTTAGCTTTCTGGCTTAGTTGATCTTCTAGGCAGTTGCTGCTGCTTATATACATTTGAACCTATGTTGCATTTTCCAAGACGTTTTGCTTCAATGATAAACTCAAAAAGTAAATACATTTTCAAAACCTACATCCCCTTTTAACTTGAGAAAACACACAAAACTAAGTACATTTTCAACAAATGAAATTTTGCCCTACTACAAGTATTTGCCACAATTCACTTCTATATCCATATGATTACTTAATCTAAAATAAGATTTACCTATGGTAAAGTGCATGTTACAGTTTCCCCACTAACATTGATAGCTGTCTGTTCTTTTGTTATCTCTGTTCCCCTCACAGATGTGAACATCCGTGTGAATGCTTTCAATAAACATTAACAATTAGTCCTAAGAAAAACTGCCCTGGCTACCTTTAAATAAATGCACTAAACTGTCAGTTGTTCTATTAAGTGGTTGAAGTATTAAGACTGCTGAGGAGATCACTACTACATACTCACGTCCTACAGTTTGAAGTTTATTTTCACTGATCAGCTTGCCACTGTACCTTTAAATGTTACATTTTCTCAGCAGTGAGTGCTCAGAACTCTCAAGGTTATTTCCTTGTACTTGCAGCCAGCTCATGTCCAAGTAAAAGAAAAAAACAGCTTACAACTTTGATGAAGTCCTACATTGTGAAGATGAAAGTGCTTAACTAGGTTTCTTAAAATGTACATCTTGTTGCATCTTGTGGCAGTTCGAGCTTGTTTTTTAGTTCCTTCATGACCGTGTTTAACTAGCTAGATTCTTGGTTATAAGCTTACAACTTTGCAGCTGCATGAAATAATCTTTGTAACTTTCACTCTGTATGCAATGTACAGATTTCCACTGGCCAACAGCATTGATCTGCTATCTTCTTATCTCCTACTGACTGCGCTTGCTAATGGAAAAAGCTAATAACTTTGCAGATGCAAGAAACCTACCATTTTCCATGCCTTTTACCATTTTGTCTTATTTTTCAAGGCTATTTGTTTAAAAAAAGTAGTCTGTAACTTAAACCAAGGCTATTAATTTAGACATCCACCCTGAAGGGAAAATCACTATTTTAATTCTATATATATCAATACACTTTTACAACCCAACAAACCCAAGCAGCCCAATATCACTGAGCTTGTTTCTGACCAGACATTCAGACTGCAGTTAAGAACTATTGCCACTGTATACCCTGGTCTAAATGAAATTGCCTCTTTGTCTGGTATTTTAAAACTGAGAGCTGCTTTTTATTTAAAATAAAAAATGAAATAAAACAGAATTAAAAAGTTGTTTTTAAAGCAAGTACTTTTTTATGTATCACTGGTCATTGTTTATCTAGTTAGGAATATATTTTATGTATGCAACGTTATTTATACTTACTTTGTTGTAACATCTGTTTTTAAGGTTTTAGGTGGTGTGTGGTACTAGCTTAAACAGTCTCCATGTTGACTGACTGGGGGTATGAGAGTAGTTAATTAACTGATTACTAAATAAAAGTGAGTAGTTGTAAAGAGTTGTTCTGAAGAAGTCCTTTTGTACCAAGGATGAAAGCACTTAATAAAGTGATTTTGTGGATTTAATCTCCAAAGTTTCCCCTCCTTTTTTGTTATTCTTCAGTTTGTGATGTTTTTATTTAATGATGACTAGAATACTACATCCTCTAGAGGGTTTGTTAAAAATTTGTTTCAGGGAGTTTTTGTTTATTAAATCTAAAAACCTTTGGCCATATGCTATACTGGAGGCATAGGTATTTCAGTTTATTGAGGGATAATTAATGTATCCTAAAATAATGGAAGTTTTGTTTGTCAGTTCACTGCAAACATTTAGGAACATTATGTTATTTTTTGAGTATGAAGAAGATGTTCTGTAACAGGCTATACATTGATAGTTTGTCCTATTTCGTGTGATTTGGAGTTCAGTTATTTTGGTTTGTGGGTCTATGGAAATCTGTTTGGAGGTAATATGATTGCTAGCAATTATAGAAGCACCACCACAGTTGCTATCAGGCCAGAAGGCATGGAAGGCACAAAGCTCAGTTATGGATGGACTGTCTTCTATACATTTAAACAAAGTTTCAGTACTGAAAGTAATTATATGAATGTGGATGCGCTCCTAATGTAGGAGGTTCTCAAGGTCAGGCATTTTGTTGTTGAGACTTCTGGCATTGAGCAGAGACACCTTAGTATGATCCTATTTTGGATTTAATATGTCTATTACATTGGGATGTCCATTAGCTAAAATCTTTGTAAAAGGACACTATGGGGCAGGAATGGCTTTAGCCAGTATTTAGAAGTGTTGTAAAGAGAGGTGCAGTCCATACTTTGCAAAATAAGTAGAACTGGTGAGCATCTCTTCCCATGCTGACACATACCAGAATGCCAGAAACCATGTATCCAAGTGTTGATGCTAGTTATATTTTCTTTGTATTTAGGCATCAATCTTGAGAAGGATAAAGTCAATTCAGAACCAGTGTCTTGCCTGCATTTGTGGTGATCATGAAAAATTCTGACAAGTTTCTCTAGATATCATTAAGAGTTTTGTGTTCCAGTTCATTCATTCCCTTATGGACCTCTATCATGTTATAGTCTTATTTGTTAAGTAAAAGGGTCTCAAGGGCCCAGGAGATATCAGAGTTCCTGGCAGTAGACATCTTACCATCATCCTCTCTTTCTCCAGTCTGGTGAGTGGAGTATCTCACTATAGAGACAATAACTAAAACATTTTTATTTGTAAAATGGTCTGGTGCAATGGATTTGAGATTTTTATCTTGGTGAATTTTTGTTGAGGGTGAGTCTGAATGTAATTTGGTTGTTGATTTCCACTGAGACCTAATCTTCACAGGTCTGGGAGGCTTTTGTAAGAATTATTTATATCCTTAGTTCAAGACATTGTAATATGGCTTGGTGTAGAATGTGGTAATAGTGTGTGTTAATCCATGTTTTCATTCATTTATTATTTATGTATGTATTTATTTTTTGTTAGAGGAAGACCTCCATATTTGTTAAATATTTACATATCTCTCAGACAGAATTATTAGTATTGAGTAAGTGATTATTATTTATGAGCAGAAGGCAGACTACATTGCTTGAGAATAGCGAGTGTTATGAGGTGGGCAACAGAAGAGAAAAAAACAGGTTGACCTTCCATTTTCTTTTTTCTCCCTGGGCCTCTGCTGAAAATGGACCTACGTCCAGTCGGACACTCCCGGTCAACAAATAAAATAAATAATAAATAAATAAATAAATTTTAGTCCAGACATTAGAAAATTTAGTTATAATTACATAAAATGGTGTATGCAGCTAAGTTAGTTAGTTATAGGGCTATATTGTGGAGTTTTTTTATAGGGGGTTACTAGGCTAAAGGCCCTGGGGCCCTTACAGGCCTAGCCAAGAGTTTATCCCCAAAAAGAAACCTCAGTCAGCACCTGTCACCCCTGTCAATGAGGAACACAGATTGAACCCCTGGGACAAATTTGTGGTTTCCCAGCCACTCATCAAGGTTGCGCTTGAAGATGGTCAGCGAGGTGCTTTGTTTGATGTGCATGGGTAGTCTATTCCAGAGATGGAGCAGCCTCTGAGACACAAATCTCTCTCTCCAGCAGGTTTTTTGATGTCATATATTAGATTCAGACCTTTTGAGCAGGTAGTATGTGAGGAGTTAGACTTATGGATATGGAGCATCTCTAGTAGGGCAGGGTCCGAGATTGCCTTGTATGTGACAGACAGATCACCTCTGAGCAATCTGTACGATACTGAGCAGAGTGATAGTGATTTGAGCCTGTCTTCATAGGACTAGTACAGGTGTTGGAGGTTATGGATTCTCTTTGTGAGGTATTTCAGTGGGCTTTCCAATTGGTGAAGATGTTTGGAGAGGTATATCCCAAATGGGGCATTATACTCAATTATTGGTCTAATGAGGGAGGAATATAGAGAGGTAATAACCTCCTTTTTTCCTGGATCAATACCTTTACTTATGAGATGAACCAAGTAAATGGCTTTTCTGAACATTGCCACTACATGATGGTCAAATGTGATGTTAGCAACCTGAGTGCCTAGGTCTCTCACCACAGGTTGTGTGCTTAGGGGGTTGCCATTGATGTAGTTATCAGTAGGGGTCGTGTTTTTTGCCGAATGGTATGATGACACTTTTTTTGCATTTAGTTTGAGGCCATGACTTTGGCACCAGTCATTAGTTGCTGTGAGACCCTCTTGCAGTATGTTAACATCATTTGGGGAGTCAGTGACAGCAGCCAACTTAGTCATCTGCAAACTTGGCCAGCCACAGGTCTTTTGTCTTTGCCTGGACCTCTGAAAAATAGATGCCAAACAGTAGGGGTCCCAGGATAGATCCCTGGGGAATTCCACTAGTGACAGGTCTGCTATTGGAGGTCAAGGTGCCTATTTTGACTTTGAGGGTCCTGTCTGTGAATCAGTTGGACACCCACCTGATGTGATAGGGATTTACGCCAAGATGTGTTAGCTTTTTGATGATGCCCAAGTGGGGGATTGTGTCAAAGGCCAAGTCAAGGTAAGCTGTATGTACTGACTTTCCCTCATCCAGGGCCTTGCTGACAGTCTCAAAGAAGTCAACCAGGTTCAACAGGCAAGATCTGTCCTTGTCTACTCCGATCTGGGTGGGGTCAAGTGCTTGGAGATTGCCTATGTCCTTGTTTATGAGATCCATAATAATACGCTCCATGGCTTTACAGATCAGACTTAACAATATAATGGGGTGATAGTTTTCAGGGTCAGTAGTGGCACCACCTTTGTGCAAGGGGATGACAATGGCAGTTCTCCACTCTTCTGGAATGAAGCCTCTACTTAGGCTGTGGTTGAATAGGGTGCTCAATGGCAAAACCAGTTCTTGCTGAAGATGGTGCAGAATACATTCTGGGATACTACCAGGTCCCATGGAAGCTGTGTTCTTTGCCTTGGATAGTGCATTTAACACTTGCTCTACAGAGATGTGATTAATGGGACAAGTATCCAGATGTCGAAAGGGTATTTGGGGGGGACGGGGAGGTGAGGTTTGTGCTGAACCTATCTGCTAGCAGGTTGGCTAAGTCAACAAGATCAGTGTAAGTAATACTGTTAAGTACTAATTTGGAACAAACCTGGGCTTTGCCATGGAGGTTCCTGACGTAGCTGAAGACTTTATGGTTTCCCTTTGTTATGGAGGCTAATTTTGATTCATAATTGGCTTTGGAGGTTTTCACTAGTGATCAAATTTGTTTGTTGAGGCTAAGGAGGGAGTTTTTCCTATTTGGAATTTGTTCCTTTTTACCCTTGGACAACAGTTTCTTCCTTTTGTTGTAATATCTGTTGATAGAGGATGTCCACCAAACAGGTTTGTGCTTCCTTGAGGAGCAGGTTTTAGTTCTATTAGGTATGTCTGAGTCTATGTAGTTGTACGGATGCTTGTATACTGCATTGGCGTACTGCTCAGCATAGTTGCCTGCATCCTATGAGGGAGATGATGGTGTGAAGCTACAGATATCCTCCTTAAGAGGTTGAAGTCAGCTTTTGAGAGGTTTTTTTAGCTTGATTATGACTTTTGGCTGTTTTTATGGAGAAAAGTAGCTATATGTGTTAATTATAAGCAAGTGCATTACCCAAAAGGAGTAAATATGTGTAACTAAATCAGTTAGGTTAGTTGGTACACTTACTTATGGTAGGGTGCATTCGGTTAGAAGACATGTCTATAGAGAAAAAGTGTGTATAACTAAATGAGGTAGTTTAGGTTTGTTGGCAGAGGTACATTCCCTAACCCAGAGTAATTGTATGCAACTAAAAATTATAAAGTTATTTAAATTAAGTTATAATGTAACTGTGCAGTGTAGGTCAGCTACTGCCTAGTGGCTGTAAATTTGAACAATGTAGAGCAGCTATATGGGTACAATGTAGAAGCAGATATGAGCTGCTAGTGCCAATCAAACACAAGTCAGAGCAGACAAACAAATATTAGAAGAAGCTGATGCTTTGAGGTTACAATCTAGATGTCATTAAATATGGGAAACATTTATAGTTTAGGAGAAATAATTTAAATGAACTTCACTGCCCACTATTCAGCTGCAAAGACTGAAGTGCTACATACAACACAGTTAAGTACTGCCTGCTCTCGATAAAGGAAATCACTGAACCAGCCAGCAACAACTCAGAAAAAAAGCTAATGTACTCAGACACATGAAAATGGCTGTAATTAAATTTTCCTCACAAGAAGAACTATTACTAATTAAGATGGCCCCGGCACCTGGCTATGCAAAAGAAAAAAAATGTCAGTTACAGTTAAATACTATTAACACAGCTTCAGCAATAGCAGAAAGCAAAACTTAAACAAATGCAGTATATATTTTTTTACTTCCTTGGTGCAGAGAATGTCAGAGTATGGCTTGTTCACTTTTTAAAATGTCTCCAAGTAGCACAGACAGGTGTGACTTCCAGCAGTTTCAGACAAAATGGAAAACAACTTGGAGCTCAGCCACAAGACCAAATAAATAAAAAAAAAATCAGTGGACCAACCAGCAAGAACTTTGGAAAAAGCTGTTGTACTCAGACACTTAAAAATGGCAGGAGTTAAAATTTTGATATGAGAAAATGTCCAGCTATAACACTTTTGTGACTGTATCTCTGAGGTAACAGCAGCTCTGGCAAATAAATCATTTTTGACTTTTATCATAGTCTTGAAAATTAGTGCCTTCCGTGTCCATGATGTCAATATTTCTCCATTTAACTGGGGCTAATAAAATTTTAACCCTGTCAGCTTCATCTCACCCTTCTGATGGACATAATATTCAAAGATATCATGTGCCTCTAAGCCCTCCTCCTGGTTCTGATATTTTAACAGTAACATTTTTCTTGGGGTAGAAGTTAACTTGAGTACTTTGACAATCCCTTTGGCTGCAACCACTGAGGTCTGTAATAACTGCTCTACCATGACCATCTTAGTACTTGGATCCACCTACAAGTGCACTCAAAAAATAAACAAAAAAAAAAAATAAAGTTCAAAACATCACAAGTCTCATTGTCTCTTTTTTGGGGTGTGGGGGCTACACTCACCTTGGTAGGAAAAGGTGTAGTCTCACGACTTTGGCCTTAATAAGTTGTGCCAAAATGTCTGCAACAGTTTGGACAATTAAAGAGAGGAGCACTTCTCTTTATAACAATAATGCAATTAATTATGTAAAAATAAGAGGTTCTCCTAAGCAAGAAAAACTCTTGTGGCTATACTTTTAACATAGTGTTATACTGCTAGGAAACTGTTTCTGTTGGTAGCTCTCTCTGTATTCTTCTGGCAGTAACAGTTATAACAGATTCTGCTGACAGGTCTTTAATCACTTTGGCTGATTCCCTATATCAAATCTGTTGCTATAGAGACCATGTTCTCTTTCAGACAGGACAAATGCTTTCTCTCTCTAGGCATGACTCATCCCTCTTTTTTGTATTACATTTACAGGCTCATTAAGCAAACCTGTTCCAACTAATGCCAACAAATATAAAGAAAAAGAATGACGACCAAATGTCTTCCAGTAAACTGAGTGATTGTCTCATTTTTATTAGAGACTTCCTCAGAATACAAACATACAGTGCTGTACAAACCTTTAAAAATCCTTATAAACTATATGATCTAAGTCATGTGACAAGGAAATCATGTGACCAGTCATTTAAAGAGTAGAAAGATCACCCTCTTAGCACTCATTTTTAAAATACAGTTAATAGAAATATCATAATTTAAACCTGGAGATATGCCAGAAATTAATCTCAGCTGCTGCAAAAACTCCCTATATTCAGTCATATTTTCCCAGTTTCCACCTCATACTGAATGAAGATCTTGTTCCAATATAAAAAAAAATTAACTTTTTGAAACTGGTTTATTCCTGTGCATGTTTACTTAAGAGCATTATTTGAATCATTGGTTTTATACTAGAATTATGCTTGTACATCCATTGTCTGAGTGGGCATTCTCTTTTCCACATAAAAACTATCACAGGATATACACTAGGCAATTTAAACTACCTGTTTTGTTCCACAATTATAATTTCCCACTCAACCAATGATTCTTTTTTATAGCCTGGTACAGATACAGTAGCTATGTTATTGATGAATCTACATTGGCTGCAAGTTGTAAAGGTAAACATGAGCGGTGGTGATATGATGCTTTATACGGAATAGGCTGAGATGAAGTGGATTTGTGATTTAGAAGCAGACACACCCCCTGGTTTGAAAACTTGTATTCCTTTATAACCAGCCCTGAGAGGGTGTTTTCTGAGATCAGTCAATTGATTGGCTGCATGTGTTTTTTAAATCTGTATGCTTCTTTTAGCTTTTTAGAGTTGATAAAGGGTATAGTGAATGTATTAAATTTGTTTTTACCTGAAGTCATGGTGGTGATACTGTTTTTTTGGCTGTTGAGATATATATATATATATAGTTCCCCTTTAAAATCTTGAAATACTGAAATCTAGAATTTCAGTATCCCGAGACCATAAAGGCAAATTTTTAAAATAGCAAAAGTGCATAATCGCGAATTTGAATATCTCAAATTCGTGGTTATGGCTTTACACTTTCTTACATCTGGTGTTTTCTGTGGATGGTGTACGGTGTCATGTTTGGATTTAGGTGTGATTTAAGGTAAGTGAGTGTTTTGGGTGGAAATTTGAAAGTATGTGAGTGTGTAAGTTGTACGTGTGGGTTAGGGTAGGCAGGTGAAAGTATGAGTGTGTAAGTGTTGGATGTGTTGGTGTTTGTATGTGTGTGATGTGTGTGTCTGTGTGCGAGGGACTGTGAAATGTCTGGGTGTGAGTTTGCTGTCTTTTCCTGTTTTTGCTATCTCGGAGTTAGTATATATAAGTAGGGAGGATGTAGGGGGCACAGCCCCCCTGCTTATATGTAGTGTAGGTGTGTTGATTTGTGTTGTTGTGTTTGTGTATGTAGTGTGGGTAGGATAGTGTATCTGTTGTGTGGTGTGTGTATATGTTCACGATTTTGGGGTTTCAGGATTTTGAATGGTTGCCTTTATGGTTTTGAGATATTGAAATTCGAGATTTCAGTATTTCGAGATTTAAAGGGGAACCATATATATATATATATATATATATATATATATATATATATATATATATATATACACTTCATGATTGGTCATACTTTGATAGATGTATAAATGTGTTTTAATTTAATTGTCATTATGTAATGTCTGAGGAAACAATTGTGATACTGTGAAAGCACTAACTTTGGTAATAAAATATGAAGTGTTCTTTTAAAAAGTTGAGTTCTATACTGTCTAATTGGAACTGTAGCCACCACATTACTTTGACTCAGTCTTATGAACTTTTTGGATGAATTTCCTTTAAAGATTAAGTTATGTACCATTCTTGCTGCTTTTATTGTAATAATCATTATAAATGGTTGGGATGTCTCTTGGATCCTATATATACTTGTCAGAGTTTATGTAGTATAATTTGCACTTTTTTAACCATATTGTAATAACTCCAAGGTATTCTCATGTCTCTGATCTATTGTCTATGAGAATGAAAACATTAAAGCTGGTCCTTGCTTTCAAACTTTATATGTCTTTATCATTTATAACATACTGCTACTGATTTTAACATTCATATAAAGAAAAAGAAACCAACAGGTTAAATGTTATCTGCTCTACTAAAATGACGTGTGTATTTGTTTATAGTCAACCTGTTTGAATTTAAATACTGGTTCGATATGTATCCCTGCTGTTTTTTCTATATACTACAAGTTAACACTTCATAAGGGGGCTATGTGACTTGTTTTTGCTGAGTTTTTGGGGTAGTCATGTCATTTTCTACCTAATTTTTTTTTTCTATATTGAATTTCAGGGTAAATATGTTGGAAAATGAAGAACACACATGGACGCAAGAGTATAATATTATTGATATGGTTGGTTATACACTGTTAGTTTATTCTCTTCCTGGATTTTTGGAGTGTGGTTAGGCACAGGTTGGTAGCAGGAAGAGCAGAGTGCAATGTGTCTTTTTTTTCTTGTATTTAAACTTATGTGTAATAAGGGTTCTTATGGTCTCTTAAATCACTATTTCAGCATCCATTGGTAAATGTTATTTCACATCTTCTCCATACTCTAGTCTATACTGTCAAAACCAAAGAGCTGATATCTTGCATATATTTTGGAATATTATATGTAAATGTTCATATAAGTTTTGGTGTTCATTAAGGGCCAGACTTGAAAAAATGGGATATAAAAAGACTACTGGGTCTTGGGAATTCGCTATTTTACACATTCCCCCCTGTGAGGCTATCTAAACAAGCACTACATACTTTAATTACCATGTTTTCATTGATGAAGCTATATATCTCACAAAACTGGCTTAAAAGATCAAATGTATCATGGGATGACTTTAAACATATGGCAATTAAATATATAACAGCTCATAAATTAATAGTTAATAACCAAAGCAAATGCTCTTATTACGCAGAGTTTTGGGAAACAATTTTGACCAGATACTCCAGTCATTTCAACTGACACATCTACGTGTCAAAATGCATTAACAAAGAGAAGGTTTCTTATTTTTTCTTTCATTCTTTTATCTATGACACCATACTGTTATATACTATTGCTACTCTATTAATTGAACTCATGTTACGGCACTTGTCACTCAGTATACATCATTGTTATTATTTTCTTTTTTCTGTTAATTCTTCAATGTGCTATAAACAAAACACTCCCAATGTACTTGTGATCGTCACATGTTGAAGATGTTTTTGATATTTCTTCATGGAAATTTAGGGACAAAGTCAGTAACTAAACTCCGGTTATATAGTTTAAAGAGTGGCTCCACCATGGCCTTCTTGCTAGTATTTATTAAACTGTCAGGTATATTAGCAGATCCCATGCTATAAGTATTTTTAGTTCTGGGAGTACCTTTAGTACACAATCTTTGGTGATAATAGTGGGGGGGGGGGGGTTGATAGCTTCATGTATAAGAGGACATTGAATAGTTATTTCTGGGGTGAAGTTGGCACTGAATTTGTTAGCCTGTATGTTTGCAGTGTCTACCATCTCAGGGTAGGTTATAGGTTCATAGGTTCGTACTAGGCTATCTGCCCTAGGGCATTTATAAGCCTAGCCAGAGTGTATGTGGCTTACACCACCCCTTAGGATGAGAATACTATGCCCTTTTAGGGTTTAGTTTACTATGCCTCTGTCTAGTAGTGACACAGAGATGACCCCTGGGGTAAACCTACGATCTCCCATCCACTCGTCGAGATTTCTCTTGAATAGAGTCAGTGAGGGGCTCTGCCTAACATGGACTGGGATTCTGTTCCAGAGTGTAGGGAGCCTCTGGTTTATGAATCTGTCCCTCCAGCACATTCTATTTATTTCTGTGTTGAGGTTTAAGTCACTTGTTCTCATGGCTCTGATGGATTTGGATTTTCTGGGGTGGAGCATGTCCATTAATTCAGGATTGGACATGGCCTTGTACGTCAGGCACAGATCACCTCTGAGTAGTCAGTATGCGACTGAATAGAGCTGAAGTTTTTTCAGTTGGGCAGCATATGACATATGTTTAAGACCCTTTATCCTCTTGGTGAGGAACTTTTGGGGTCTTTCCAACTGCTGCAGGTGTCGGGTGAGATACATCCCAAATGGGGCATTGTACTCAATCATTGGCCTGATAAGAGAAGAGTACAGGGGCACAATGACCTCTCTTGATCTAGATGTGAAACCCTTCATGATAAGGTGGGCAATATAGAAGGTCTTCCTAACCACTTTGGCAATGTGAGTGTCAAATGAGAGGTTACTGTCAACCTGGGTCCCTAGGTCCCTGATTACCTTTTCCGTACTTAATGGATTACCTCCTATGTGGTAATTTGTCGGTACCTTGTTTTTCCCAAAGGGTATGACTATACATTTTGTGGCGTTCAGCTTAAGGCCATGGCTCTGGCACCAATTATCTGTTTCTATGAGGCCTCTCTGAAGGATGTTTGTGTCCGCTGGAGTATCAATTCTGGTGCCCAGTTTGCAGTCATCTGCGAACTTTGTCAGCCACAATCCTCCTATGTTTGCCTGTACCTCAGAAAAATAAATGCCGAACAATAGGGGTCCCAGGACTGAGCCCTGTGGGACACCGCTTGTGACTGGCTTAGAGTCTGACATAGCTCCAGCAACTCTGACCTTGTGGGTTCTGTCCTTGGGCCAGGTTACAACCCATCTTGTGACATATGGGTTTACATTTAAGCTGGTGAGTTTGTCTATGATGCCTGAGTGGGGTATTGTGTCAAAGGCTTTTGCAAGGTCAAGGTAGGCTGTGTGAACTGCCTTACCCTCATCAGTGGCCTTAGTGACTGTTTCAAAAAAGTTGACCAAGTTCAAAAGGCAGGATCTGCCCTTGACAAAGCCAAATTGGGTAGGATCCAATGTCTGTAGGTCCCCAATGTCTTTGTTTATGAGTTCCATAATGATCCTCTCCATAGCTTTGCAGACCAGGCTCGTCAAGCTTGTGGGGCGGTAATTTCCAGGGTCCGTAGAAGCACCGCCTTTGTGAAGTGGGACCACTGTTGCCGTACGCCACTCTTTGGGTACGTATCCTGTGGTAATGCTAAGATTAAACAGCAGCCTTATGTGTGGGTTTAGTTCCTCTTGGAGTTCATGTAGCACACAGCCCGGGACACCATCTGGTCCCATTGATGCTGTGTTTTTAGCTTTAGAGAGGGCGGCTCTCACCTGGGCATCTGAGATGTTAGGGAGGCTACACCCTGCTGGGATAGTTATTTCTCCTTTTGGGGGGGAGGAGAAATTTGCACTGAACCTGTCTGCCAGAATGTTGGCGATGTCAGTGGGTTCAGTGTATTTTGTGTCATTTTGGACTAACTCTGAGCATATCTGGGAGTTTCCACCCAGGTTTCTAACATAGCTAAAGAAGGCCTTGTGATTGTCTTTTGTGATTTTTCTCTCAAAGTTGGCCTTGGATGATTTTATGAGTGATCATAGTTTTTTGCTAGTACTGATCAGAGATGCCTTCCCTTTTAGGGATTTTGCTCTGTCATGTAGTAGCTTCCTCCTCCTGTTGTAAAGTTTGT
Source organism: Protopterus annectens (assembly GCF_019279795.1). Classification (NCBI taxonomy): domain Eukaryota; kingdom Metazoa; phylum Chordata; order Ceratodontiformes; family Protopteridae; genus Protopterus; species Protopterus annectens. Next base: position 486,465,828 of record NC_056743.1, on the reverse strand, counting down.
TTATGGCTCGGGTCCACCAGACCAGGCGCCTGCCTTTGGGGGAATGGGTCTTGGTTTTATTTGGGATTGCATGATCCATGCATTCTTGAAGGTGCCCATAGAAGGCATTTGCAAAGGATTCAGCAGTGTGGATTGTGGTTTCCACTGGCCCAGGGGCCTTGAAAGATACCACTTCAGTCTTAAGAAGTGTGAAGTTTGCTTTCGAGAAGTTCTTCACTGTGGTCTTTTGTGCAGGGGGTGGGGGCGGGATGTGGATTTCCAGTGAGATTAATTTATGGTCTGATCTTACCAAAGAGGGATGTACTTCCGGTGTGGAGCATTTTGTCCCCATGTTTGTGATGATCAGGTCTAGTATATTGTCTCCTCTTGTGGGAATGGTAACTAGTTGTTCCATTGCATTTGAGTTTATGAATTCTAAGAACCTTTGGGCTAGGGTGTTGGGGCTTGAGTAATGTTCCCAGTCTATGTTTGGGTAGTTGAAGTCTCCTAAAATGATGGTATTTGGAGAGACATTCATACTCTCCAGTGTCTTCAGGAAGGCTGTGTGGGGTTCCTGAGTTTGAGAGGGTGGTCTGTAGCATGCTACAAACTGTAAGGCAGTTTTGCCTATGGTTAGTTGCACCTTGATAGTCTCCAATGCTTCGTGCGTTGCCACTAACCTGGAGGTGTGGGTATCTTTGATGAAAATGGATACTCCCCCTCCTTTTGTGGTTCGGTCCAAGTTTTGGGGCCAGAAAGCATGATATGAGGTAAAACCTGATAGTACTGGGGTGCTCTCAGGAGCCTTGAACCAGGTTTCAGTCACTGCACAGACATTGATGTTCTCCATACTGAGGAGGGCTTCGAGGGCGTGCATCTTGAGGTTTAGACTTCTGGCATTGAGCAGCATTACCCTTAGTTTTTTCCACTTGTGTTTTCTAGGAGGTAGTTTTGTCATTTGAACCTTGCCTAAAAAGGCACTATGGGGTGGCAAGAGCCTTGGCCAATATCCGGAAGCCCAGGTGACAGGTGCAAACCATCCCTTGCGAAGCAGCGTGGCTTGTCAAGCATGTCATCCCAAGCAGACAGACACTGGATCCCCTTAGAATGACACCAGTAATTAAGCCAATTGTTAAAACTGATAATTTTGTCTTTGTACTGTGGCATAATTCTTGGTGAGGGTAAGATGCTGCTCAGGGTCAGGGTCATACCGGCCTGGGCTACATAATCAGAGAGCTCCTCTATGTCTCTTTTCATGTAGTCCAGGGAGGTACGTCTCAGGTCGTTCACACCGGCATGTACAATGACTGAGTCATATTTGTACTTGCTGTGGAGTGACCTGAGTGCTTGTGTTATGTGGCGGATTCTAGCTCCCGACAGGCAGCTTACTGTGACCCTCTCCTTGTTCAGTCTGGTGAGCGGGATGTCAGTGTGCCTGACTATGGAGTCACCTATTACAAGTGTGTCTGGCATGTTGTTTGGCCTTAAGGGCTGTGACTGTTTAGCACACTGACTTTGTGAATTATGTGTTGCATGTGCTATGTCTTGAGGTGGTGGTTGCTTGGGTGTCTGCTTTGGAGGCCTCTGTTGTTTTGGTAGATTTTTAATCAGCGCCTCCGAGTATGTTTTTGTGTGTTTATGTGTTTGGTTTGCAGTTGCGATAGTTCTATGTGAGACTGGGTTTGTGGTGTGCGTGGTTACCTTCTCCTCCTGACTGGTCTTGCCAGTACTGAATTGAGAGAGCTCAGCCTCCAGTTTGGCTATATAGTTGCATCTCTCGCATATATTTCTATTTGTTGGGAGGAGGAGAGGGTTGTCTGTGTACATGAGGCAATTGTAACATTGCCTCAAGATTCCCAGATTCACCAGCTGAACAGGAGACGACGCCAGCAACTGACCCTTCGACATGCTAGAAATAGTGAAAAAGATTGCTGTGTAACTGAGTCAGAAAGGACCTATAGGGAAATGGGTACTCAACAGAATTTAGGTGAATAAAGTACTTTTCATTTGTTTGAGTGCTTTACCTGTATACAAAATGCTTTAGGAGCAAGTGCTGAGCTTTTCAGATAGAGTATAGGCTGTTTAGATTTGCAAGTAGAACAGTTCTAAGGGAAAAATTGAAGAGCAGACTTGGTGGAGCCAGAAAAAGTTTAACCGACCCTGCGCTATGCGCACGACCGCGCAAAGCCATGCAAATGCGGATTTTAAGCAGTGAACTACAAAAGAGCTAGGAATGGTCCCAAACAACCAATTACTAACAGCTTCTTGTGCTGAGGTCACTTCCCCCAAGGATAGGTAGGCTGCTCAAGGCTCCCCACTCCCACTGGTGAGCAAAGAAACTTCCTTTTATCCAAGTAAGGTAATGGACAACACAGGAACTACACCACAGCCCAGAATACAGCAATGCCTGTATACTGGTCTAAACTAGTCGAGAAAGGCGGGAAAACAAGGATTATTTTTTTGTTTTTTTTGCAGAAATACACAGAAAATGAAGAGACAGTGATAAATTAGTTACACAGGCTAGCACACTTTAGTGGGCAGCCTCCACAGTTCAATTAAACAAACAAACAAGCAAACTTTCGACTAGATTCGACTAAATGTAACTTTAAGTGCAGATTTTAAAATAAATGCAGTAATCAGTAAAAAAACAGTTCAGGCTAGTTTAAAGTAAGCAGCAGAAGCTATTTTCAGTGAAAAAAAGCAAAGATACTTAAATCCAGAAGGTAGTCGCTTTTTCGAGTTCCTTGCTGCTAGGACCACTCTGTAAACCCATCATAAGTAAGATCTAAGCAATTTTGGGTGTTATTTCTTAGTTTTCTAGCATAACTAAAGAAATATTTGCAGTTATTGTTAGCTTCAGATGCTAACCCAAGTTCTGGGCCACCTTAGTAGTCCTAAGTTTTTGTTCTACTAATATCCTTAAGATGAGAGTCCTTAGATCTTATGTATACTTTAAGGAGTATTTTTATTTTACTTTATAGTTTATTTATATTGGTAGACCACCAGCATGATCTACTTTTAAACTTCCCACTCTATTTAGATCTTGTAAGTACTGTCAGTTCTATACATTTATATAAGTTGGCAATATAACTCTTTTGTGTAGCTCCCTGCTGGGACAGTGTCTGACATTATGCTGGAATAAGTGAATCTTTAAACTTCATAGAATTTGATGAGATTTGTATGTATGAAATCCTTGAATGGAGAGATGTTGATAAGTTCATATTTAGATGTTTTAATGATGAAGATCAATAGTTTATGATACAACTTATCCAGGTATGGTAATAACAGGAAAAAGTGCATGAAGAGGCTATATTCAAAAATTCCAGGTCAACAGTATGATAGCTTCTACTGGGTTGCTGTACATGTCCATAATCAAACTTTTGGATGGTTTGGTCAGTACATCTTTAAACAGAAAACCATTTACCAAAAATGTTATACCAGGTGCGTCACCAGTAAAATCATTTACTCCCAGTTTCTGATAGTCAAGTGGCTTTGCAATAAATGAGCAGGTGGAGTCATTACATAGTTGATTTTGTATGCATGGCTACAGCAACATCCTAGTCATCTCAGGCCAAAGCTCTCAGGGTGCTCAGAGAGGAACTTTTGAAATATAAATCCCAATATAAACAGACTAACAAAGGAGATAACAAAAGACAAAATATTATCCCAGAGATAAGAGTAGTCAAGGGTAATTCTTTGTCACTGATGTTGTTTTGTCTTGCTTTTAACCCATTAAGCTGTTTAGTTATTAGACTATGCTGTAGTTATAGTCTAATTTCCAGAAACCAACTTGCTCAAAGACATCTCATTACTTTTGTGGATAATTTAAAATTGCGTAGTTTATCAGCTGAAGACTTGAAAGCACAGATAAAAATGGATAAAGAATTTTCAGATGATGTAATATTTGGTTGGGCAGCCACTGTGGTGCAGCAGTTAGCGTTGCTGCCTCACAGCAAAAGGTTCTCCAGTTTGATCCTCTGCTGGGGTGCCTTCTGTGTGGACTCTGCATGTCCCTGTGGTTGCATGGGTTTCTTCCGGGTGCTCCGGTTCCTCCTACATCCCAAAGACATGCTGTAGGTGGATTGGACACACTAAATTGGTCCTAGGCATAAGTGCGTGTGTGTGTGTGCCTTCTGTGGAAGGTTGGGTGCCAGGCTGGCAACTTGACACCGTAAAACTCCACTGCCAATCATGAGCGGACGGTGATCCGCTGTGGCGACCCCTAACCAGGAAAAGCCGAAAGAAGAAGAAGTAAGAATAATATTTGATGTTGATAAATCCACAAAAACAACAGTTACAAAATGAAAGCTGTATCACCAATAAAAATATCTACCTGAGACAGGAATGCAACAGGGACTTTTATAGCATGGAATGTAAAAATATTTGGGAATAGGTTAGGGGTCAGCAATGAAACATAAATAAAAACAAAGCTTTGTACAGAATATTTCAGAAGTTTAAAGCTAATATTGAAACTTTTCTTGACATTTAGGAATATAGCCCAAGCTATAAATCAATTTACTCTTCCTGTTCCAGTTTACAGCTTTGGTGTGACTGACTTATCATAATCAGCACTCTGAGTGGAGTGGAAAGCCCCAAAGTGTGAGATACAAGCTTTTTATCAAAAGGGAAGAAAAAAGATGTTTAAATTCAGCTTAAATATTTTATTTCAGAATAATAGTGAGCTGTGTTGTGATATTTTTTGTACTACTTTGCCTTTTTGTTTGTTTTATCAAAAAAATTGTCTGTTTCCATTTTTAGCTTATTCTGGGACTTTAGCCTTGTAGCTTCATTTGCAGTTGTAGAAAGATGATGTGTTAACTGCAAGATTTAAACATTGTTTGTAAATTATAAAATTACATGCAGAAGACAGCTTTTTGTATTTTGAACCTAGTCTGAGGCCTCCGTTCTGGAGCTTCATTCACAGTTCTGGAAGGGCTGTTATCTACTGCCAGATTTGAGCCTCATTTAGTCATTTGTTACAGTGCTCCTGGTAAATTTCTGCATGGTTTAGTTCCTTAGTCTGTAGTGGGATTGCAGTAGTGGCAGTACTGTGAATTCTGTTCCAAGATTTGTGCTACATTTCTTTTTATAGCTGTATATACCTGTTTAAAGCTGCATTTCAGTGCCTTTCTGTTTATATGGGTACTGTTTTCCCCTGTTCTTTGAGTCTGCGCCAGCCCCTACCAAAACATTATGAAATGCTAACCACAAAAATTGAGCTCCAGTACTGGCTTTATTTGACTGGTCTCTCTCTAGCAAGTTTGCTATATTTAGCACAGAGCTGCAACCACCCATGGTCTTTCGTTTAAGACTCTGAAAGATGTGGAAAGCCCCCAAGCCCACTCACTGAGACGGATACCTGGTGTCAAAATCATGGCCGCAAACTAAATGCCAAAAAGTGCATAGTCATCCCCTTTGGAAAAAACAAAGTATCCATGAAATACCACATAGGTAGTAGTCCCTTAAATACATAAAATGTAATAAGGGATCTGGGGACCCAAGTAGATAGTAATCTCTCCTTTGATAATCATATTGCAAGGTGGTTAGAAAATCCTTCTATGTGGCCCACCTAATCACAAAAGGGTTCACATCTAGAACAAAAGAGGTTATTGTGCCTCTCTACTCATCACTCAGTAGACCCATCATAGAATACAATGCCCCATTTGGGATGTACCTTACAAGACACCTGCAACAGCTGGAAAGACCACAAAAGTACCTCACCAAGAGGATTACTGGCTTCAAACAGATGCACTATGTAGCTCGACTCAAGAAACTCCAGCTGTACTCGGTTGTATACTGCTTACTCAGAGGTGATCTCTGCCTGACATACAAGGCCATGTCCAACCCAGAATTGATAGACATGCTCCACCTAAAAAAAAACAAATCCTGGAGAGCCACACGCTCTAGAGATATAAACCTTACCACAATGATAAATAGTTCCTGTCCCAGAGGCTCCCCATGCTTTGGAACAGGATTCCAATATATATCAGGCAGAGCCCCTCACTAACACTCTTCAAGAGAAACCTTGACGGGTGGATGGGAAACAGAAAATTTACCCCGGGGATCACTGCAGTGGCTCTGCTGGACAGTGGCACAGGGAACTAATGGCTCTGCTAGACAGGGACACAGGGAACTAATCTAAGGGGGTGGTGAAAGCCAACACATTCTGGCTAGGCTTATAAATGCCCTTGGGCAGATAGCCTAGTACTTACCTATGAACCTAAGTGTGAGATGCACTCTTCCATCACAGGGGAAGAAAAAAATGCTTTTATTTAAATTCTGCTTAAATATTTTAAGTTGCACCTATAGTGACCCATGTGGTTATACGTTTTGTACTTCTCTGCTTTTTGTTAATGTTTTAGCCAAAAAGTTATCTGTTTGCATTTTTTAAGTTTGATTTGTGACCTTAGTTTTGTAGCTTCAGTTGTGGGAAGATTATGTATTACTGTAAGATTTTAGCATTGTTTATATATTATATATTTCCATAAGTAGAATTGCATTTAAAAGGTAGCATTATGTATTTGAACCCAGTCTGAGGTCTTAGTCTTGTAGCAGGATTGTAATCTATTGTTAGAGTTGAGCCACATTTAATAATTTATTATAATGTTCTGCTAAATTTCTGCATAGTCTGATGCTCTAGTCTGCCGTGTAATTTCAGCGGGTTCATATTACGCTATCGAAACTTTAAAAGTTCGAACCCATATGTTCAAACTTTTAAAAATTCGAAAATGACAGAAAAAAAATAAAAAACAGAAAAAAACCTACCTAATGGTTGTAAGCAGAGGGGCAAGCCCCCCTGCACTCCCTGCACCCCTGCTCTTTAAATATACCCAACTCCGAGACTGCACTACAGTGCAGTGAAGGGAAATCTTCCCTTTCCGCACTGAATGGAGATCTCTGTTAACACATTCAAACTTTTAAAAGTTCAAATATATGGGTTCAACCATATAGTGTAAAAGTACGACAACATAATAGGGAACCGATTTCAGCAGTGGCGGTATTGTGGATTCTGCTCTATGATTTCTGCTTCAGTAGTTTTTATAGCTGTGCATACCTTCTTAAAGTTGCATTCCAGTAGTCTGGTGCCTTAGTCTGTGGTAGGATTGAAGTAGTGGCAATATTGTGAATTTTGCTGCAGCATTTGTGCTTCAGTACTTTTGATATAGCTGTATACACTTGCTTAAAGTTGCATTCCAGTGCATTTTTCTTTACCTTGCTGTTTTTCCTCTGTTCCTTGAGTCTGCCCCAGGCTCCATTGAGATTAAGCTAAAAGTTTCTGAAATCCTAACCATAAAACTACAGCTCTAGTTTGATTTTTCCCCAGCCCTCCAACCTTCTCTTGTTGTGGTTTTAAAAGGCTGACTCGCTGGCTTCCACCCTTTAGGGTAATCTGATTTCCAAAGTCCCTATCTCCCCTCTTTCATTTCAGTTGTCTGTTGTGTAACCTATTTAAGTACTTTACCATCCACTGTTTTCCATACATACATAATTTTAAATGTCCACTCAACAGATCAGTATTGCACATGAATATACCTCCCTTACTACAGCTTGTCTGCTAGGTTCATAGGTGTTTACTTGGCTAATGACTACAAGGGCCTTTTTAAGCCTAGCCATGCATCCCAAATCTCTGACAAGTTCTGGTATCCTTGATAAGTGTAAGCAGGGGCTTGGGAGATGAAACATTTACAAGCAGGGGCCTGGGAGATGTACCATTTACAGGTTGCCTGTGTCCATTAGAGACATAGCTGCCAAGCTGAGGATGAATTTCCTATTCCCCATCCATTTGTCCAAGGTACACTTGAATTGGGTTAGGGAGAAGCTCTGCTTCATATGGATGGGGAGCCTGTTCTAGAGATGGGTACTGTTTATATCACAGGCAAGGTTTAAGTCTTTAGAACAGGTAATTCTGGTGGTGGTGGTTTGCTGATCTGCAGGAGGTCCATCAGAGTGGGGTCTAACAATGCCCTGTATACCAGGCATAGATCTCCCCTCAGCCTGTAGGAGACAGAATACAAGTATAGGGCCTTGAGGCAGTCTACATAGGATATTTTATTACACCCTGTATTATTTTAGTGAGGAACCTCTGTGGGCGTTCCATCTGTTGGATATGCCTAGTTAGGTACATACCAAAGGGAGCATTGAACTCAATATTAAGTCTGATGAATGCTGAATACAGTGAAGCAATGACCTCCTAGGACCTAGATGCCATACTTTTGCTTATAAGTTGTACAACACAGAATGATTTCCTCACTACTGCTTATTTTCCCAGAGCTCACATCTGTCTGGTGCCCTCGCCACACTCTGAGGAGTTCCTGAATTAATCCTGCTCCATCCTTGGCAGATAAGATATTTTATTTATTGTTTTGCACTTCTGTTAACTGTTCAGAATGCTACTGCTATATTTTTCCTTTATTTGTTGATTTTGCCTTTAAATAATTATAAATGACCCTAACACTTGAAATTGCCTTGTTAGGGTAGTTTGTTTACATTGTTTTGTTATAGCATTACACTTTTAACATCACAAGGTTAGCAGTGCTCTGTACAGACACAGTCACCCAGAAATTAAGTTTTATCTGTAAGATGACTCTAAGAACTGAAACCTGTAACTGTGGTTAAAACAAAGCCATTGCATGCAGGTAAGCTTAGAGAGCTATTCTGCACATTAAAGAGCACTACTAGCATATCTTAACACAATCTAACCTAGTCTAGTGCCAAACACCAGAGACCACCCAAGGAGACTTCTGTGTAACCCATTCCTCAGCCTACAGTCCTCCCCACCAAAAAAAAAAAAAAAAAAAATACAGGTCTGGATAACATGTATATGCAATTTTGCAAATGTCACTGTAGCCAGACTGGTATATATGGGCATACTGAGACAATATAGTAATTGTTTCATATTCACAGACAACCATTTAATCCTTAAAGAAACAAACATTGTATGTAAAAGATGCACATATACAATTTCAGTGGAGGCAAATGTCTGTCATATAAACAAGGTTGTCAAGAGCGCACACACACACAAACACACACACACACACACACACACACACACACACACACACACACACATACACACACACACTACATCATCCACAGACAATATCCACCACACACACAGACCAACTTATGCTAAAGCACTAAAAAGTAATCTTCCCAAACCTCAAAGATCTCCTAAGCCTATAAATGCAAGGCCTATCCTCAGCAATCTCTAAAGCACTCTCAAAAAGCAATACCAAACACCATACATACACCTACACCCAGTGGAGCCTCAAGAGCAAACCCAATAAAGTGAGAAAACACATTACAAAGGACTGTTGTCAAAGGAGACTCCATTGTACAACACACGGATGCCCCACTTGCCAGAGTGAACAAAAAGATAACAGTTAGCTGCTTATCAGGTGGCCACGATCTGCCAAGTTATGCATGCATTTAATTTACTATACCACAAGTACCACTGTGATTCTGTCATAGTCCATGTGGGTGTTAATGATCTGAGTCATACTTCCCTGGACTATATGAAGAAAGACATTGTTGATCTTCCTGAATGTGTTACAGGCAGGCATGTGCCTTGCATTGAGCAGCATTACACCTTCACCAAGGATGGTGACACAGTACGAACAGAAGATGATTAACCTCAGTAAGTGGCTTAGTTTCTGGTGTCTTTCTAGGGGGATTCAATATTTATCATCATGGGAAGGACATGGTTAACAAACCACATTGCTTTGCAAAGGATGGTCTAACCCTGTCTCCCCTGAGCTTCCAAATATTGGCTAAAACTTTATCCACCCCCTTAAAGCCTTTTTAAGCAATGTCAAAGTGACAAACCTACCAACATAGCAAATAAAACTCAGAGAAACCTACAGGCATTACTGTTCAATGCTAGGAGCCTAAACAAAAAACTTTACACCCTACAAGCTGTCCTTATTCTAAGAATTTAGTCACCTGTGCCATTTCTGAGACATGGTTTAAATCCAGAAAAAGTACTCCAGTAATGCAGAGCTTCAGTGCCTTCCACACATTTAGACCACCAACTGCACAGACATGGACAAAAAGCTAGAGGAGTCTTAATCAATATTAGCAACAATCATAACTGTAGGTTGGTTACACAGAATGATGCCCTGGAATTTATCCATGTGCAAATCATCATAGACAAAATCCCACACCACATCCTAGCAAGCTATAGGTCACCCTGCATGTCCCTAGAATTTCACAACTTGTACCTAGACCTAATAGAGACACTCACCATTAAACCAAATACCCCATTCATGGGAGACTTTAACTACCCCTCTGTAGACTAGGAAATTACTTTGCCTCATATTTGCAGGGTGAAGAATTCCTGGACTTTATTAACACAAATACCCTTGACCAGACAATGCATACACCCACTAGATGTTCAAACATACTGGACTTGATACTCATTAGTATGGGAGAGGGCTGCACCCTCGCCCAGTGTCACTTTCACACTGGTGAGGTTAGACTACGAAGCTGTGCCCTTCAAAATAAAAATCAACTTGTAAACCCCAGCAAAATCCTGTAACAGGAACTATTTCAGTAAATTATGTCCTATTAAACAATACTTTTTTTCAAAATTCAGTACCCCTCCTAACTCTGAGTTCACAGCAAACTATGCAGAAGATTTCACAGAGTCCCTGGATAACTATGTAAATGGCTGTATAGAGGCTGCTGTATCTACTAGAAGTAAGCCCAAAACAAAATCTAAAAACAAACCACACTGGTGGAATCCTAACCTTAATAGGGTACATAAAAGAAAAAAAAAAATGCTATGGCTAAAATCAGAAAGTAAGAGGACTAATTAAGTGCAACAAGACCAATTATGAGGTAAAGATAGCCTCACAAGCTAGACGCCCATAAGTCCTTCTACAGCTATGTCTGCAACCTCAAAGGCAGCACACATCAATGTGCTGAACTGGTGGTCAGTGGTGCCACCTTCACTGTGAAGAACGACATCGCGAATTTGCTGGCTGACAAATTCAGCTCAAACTCTCCCCTCCACCCCTCCATGAAATGTCTACTAGCATAACCCCCAACTGTTGACAGGGAGCAGGTCCTGGCAGTGCAGACAGTATCCCAAGATGCCTCCTAAATAGATTGAAACATGACCTGTCAAGATCACTTGAGTCACTTTTCCACTATAGCCTCAAAACAGCCTTTGTACCATGAGAATGGAGAACTGCAACAGTTATCCCATTTCATATGAATAACTATCAACTGATCCTGGAAACTACAGACCTATTAGTCTGACTAGTCTAATATGAAAAGCCATGGAAAGAATTATCATGGAAATGATTAATAAAGACATAGGCGATCCTCAGACACTGGACCCAACCAAGTTTGGCTTTGTCAAGGGATGGTCATGCCTACTAAACCTGGTAGACTTCTTTTAGAAGATCAACAAGGCAATGAATGAGCAGAAAATGGTGCATACCACCTACCTGGACCTAGCTAAGGCATTTGATACAATACCCCACTGGGGTATACTTGACAAACTCACCAAACTAGGCATAAACCCTTACATAACTGTCTGGATTTCCAGCTTGCTCACAGACAGGACCCAGGAAGTCAGAATTGGTGAAACCACTTCCACTAAGAGACCTGTCACTAGCAGGGTACCTCAGGGCTCTGTGCTAGTACCACTCCTGTTTGGCATCTACTTCTCAGAGGTAAAGGCTAATGTCATGGGCCTTTTTCTGACCAAGTTTGAAAATGACTGCAAATTGGAAGCTATCATAGATTCCCCCATGACACAAACATCTTACAAGAGGGTCTAACACAGACGAATGACTGGTGGTAAAATTGCAGATTAAAACTCAATGCCAAAAAATGCATTATAGTGCCTTTGGTAACACTCCAACTAACATCTTCCCACAAAATAATCTATAAACCTGCAGCCTGCCCTGCCTTAAACTCAATACTCCAAATCTATATGCTCAGCAGGACTCTTCGCTCAGAGGACAAACAACTCCTCTCAACATAAACCAAATAAAACTGATACATAAAGTCTGTACTCCTATTCATTGCACAAATTATGGAACACCCTACCCTTAGACATAAAAGTTAATCCCAGCCTCATGAAACTCAAGGATTACCTAAAAAATGTATTTCTTAAATCTTGGATCTGCTCCTGTTTTAAACCCGGCTGACTCTCATTACCCATCCCCTAACCAACTCTATTTCCATATACCTATTTTCTTCTCTCAATGCTTCCAGCAACTACCAGTATCTCCTCTGTACTATATAACCTCCCACTAATCTCTGTCACTTGGCTTAATTACTAACCTGATCTCTCCTTCCCCTCTTCCATCCCTCCTGATCTTTATATGTAAATGTTCTCCTCTGTTTGAATTACTAACATGTTAGGATTCTTTTTCAGTCCACTGTGCTAAATTACTAACCCGTTTCTTTAACTTCCCCTTTTCCATCCATCCATCCTGATTCTTTATCTTTAAATGTTTTCCTCTGCCTGAACTACTAATGGGTCAGGATTTCTCTTTTCTTTTCAATCCACTGTAAAATGTATTAATAAGTTCTATATTATGCCAGTATATTATTTCCTCCAAATGTATTGTCTATTTCCATGTAAAATGTGTATCTGTGCAATGTTTATTGTTAATTTTTAATTTCTATGTAATGGAGCTTTTCTTCCTGGGTCTCCTATGAAAATGGATAACTTGACCCAGTTTGACTTTCCCAGTAAGCAAATATCAGTAAATAAATAAATAAAATAATAAATAAAACTGACACCCAGGCTAATTACTCCATCGATAGGACACCCCTAAAAGTTGACTTAGTAGTCAGGGATCTGGGAACATATGTAAACAGTTATCTGGCCTTTGACTGACATGTGGCCAAGTTTGTAAGAAAAACATTTTATGTCGTTCATCTTATAAGTATTAACAAGGCATTCAGATCTAAGGAAGTCATAGTGTGACTTTATTTGGCCCTTATCAGACTCATCATTGAGTATAATGCCCCCTTCGGCATGTACCTGGCCAGACATATGCAACAGTTGGAATATCCAAAGGTTCATCACCATAAGAATCCAGGGTATGAACACATTGTCCTATATGGATCACCTGAAAGCCCTATCCCTATGCTCGGTCTCCTACAAATTACTGAAAGGTGACCTATACCTGGCATATTTGATCCAGCTCTGATGGACCTTTTGCACATCCACAAAATGAACAGCATCAGAACCAGTAGATCCAAGAATTTAATTTTTGCTTGTGACATAACTAAGACATGTTGGCGAGACAAATATATGTCTCAGAGGATCCCCATTTTCTGGAACAGGCTCCTCATCTATGTGAAGCAAAGTCCATCCCTAACCATATTTAAGTGTAACCTTGACCAGTGAATGGGAAATTGGAAATTCAACCTGGGTCTGGCATCAGCTTCCTAGCATACCACTTCCTAATAAACACCTGTGATACATAGGGATGCAAATGGGTTGAGTTGCTTGGCTGTGCTTATAAATGCCCTGGTGGTTGTTACACTAGTATATACCTATGAAGCTCTGAATCAGTTGTATAAGAAAAGAAGACAAATGATTCATGCTGATCAAACGATAAATGAAAACTAGTACATAACAATATCACATATATCTCACTCTGAAGAAGATATGGGCCTCCTTAAAACTGACTAGATGTATAGGTCTGCAATCATGGGACTGCATACGTGTTTGCTAACCTCATTTGATCCCTTCATAGTGAAGGAAGCATGAACTAAAGCATGAACAGAAGTCTTAAGATGACATTTTTGCTTTGTTTAGTAGAAGCATTTCAGAAAGGGGGGGGGGTAATGGAAATCTAACGAGAAGCAGATGAGAATCAGCCAGTAAATGAAAGCACCACAAAAATATATACAGAAAAGGAAAGAAAACTGGAAAGCCCACAAATATAGTGGCAAGTAGAGAAAACCTAATACAACCACGTGTTGTCCAAGGTATGACGCAGGAATTAAGGAGAGATGAATTAAAACCAAAGGATGAAAGGCTAATAATGCAGGACCAAGATAGTGGGCTACATAGACATAAATTTACAAAGTCTACAAAAAAAGTAGTTGAAACAGACAAGTACAGATTCTGTAAAACAGAACTGTAAATGGGTGTATGATTCACTCATGTCTTGGAGTCTATATAATGAAAGGCACAATAATGTGGCACGGCTATTGAATTGCGGATTGTGCAAACACTACAATATAGAAATGGCTGAGAAGCACTGGAAACATAAACCATAAAGCATTATTGACACTGATTAAAATCAAATCACATAGGAACATTGAATACCAAGTACTGAGAACATAGATGCAAAAAAACCAGATATAGTAGTCTAAGAAAAAAGAGAAAAGTAATGCTAATCATTAAAATTGCAACACCCAGCAATTATAGTGTCTTGTTTACTGAAAGAAACAGTCATAAATTACTAGGATTTGCAAACAGAAATTAGAGCAATGTGGAAGGAAGAAAAACACACAGTTCCAACAACAGTAGGAGCAACAGGGCTAGTAAAAAAAAGAATGTATAGTCATGCTTAGATATGCTCCCAGTACATATAATCCCATATGAACTGCAGAGGGAGAAAATTCTGGCTATATTTCACGTGCAAAGAGGAGATTCATAGGTGTATACTAGGCTAATGACTGCTAGGACCCTTATAAGCCAAGCTGTGCAACCAAAATGTGACCCACAGATTTGATTTATATGGGGAGGGGGATGATTTACTGACTGCCTCTGTCCATCAGAGACATAGGTGCCAGACCAGGGGTGAATTTCTGATTACACATCCATTGGTCCAAGTAGTGCTTAATAGGTATGGGGAGGAACTCTGATTCAAATAGCTATAAAGCCTGTTCCAGAGAATGGGAATTCTCTGATAAACACATCTGTCTCTCCAACATGTCCTATTTATGTCACAAACAAAATTTAGGTCTCTTAATCTAGTAGTTCTGAGCTGTTTGTTTTGCAGATGTGCAAAAGGTTCATCAAAACAGGGTCCAGGGATGCCTTGTATGCCAGGCAAAGATCACCTCTCATACGTCTGTATGATACCATGCAAAGAGACAGGGCTATGAAGCTTAGGACATTGTGTTTACTCTATCCTTTTTTCTAAGGAACTTTTGTGGATGTTCCAGTTGCTGCATGTGTGTGGTCAGGTACATACCAAAGGGGGCATTATACTCTATGATGGGTCTAATGAAGGCTGAGTACACAGGCATGATGACCTCTATGGACCTGGAAGCCATGCCTTTGCTTATATGCTTTCTTACTAACTAGGAGACATGTTGATTGAAGGTTAGGTTACTGTCTACATGAGTTCCCAGACCAGTGACGAATGAATTTAATCAACTTTTAGGGGTGTTTTATTGATGATGATGCAGTTACCTGGAGTAGCCGACTTCCCAAAAAGGTAATATAATGCATTTCTTAGTACTGAGATTTAAGCCATGGTTTTGGCACAAAGTGTTTATCTGTGTTAGACATTCATGAAAGGTGCTCTTATCTTGGGGAAGATTCATTGACTGCTCCCAGTTTGCAATCATCTGCAAAGTTGGTCAGCCAGAGGCCTTTGAAACTGAGACTCCACTGGTGGAGGTGGCATCACCATTTCTAACCTCCTGGGTCCTATCAGTGAACCAGCTAGCTATCCAACACATTCTAAAGGGGGTTATATTTAGTTCTGCATGGTTGTTGACAATGCCTGAATGGGATACTGAATCAAATACTTTAGCCAGGTAGGTATTATGCACAGTTTTCCCCTCATCCATTGCTTTAATGATCTTTTCAAAGAAGTTGACCAGATTCAGTAGGCATGATCTTCTTTTGACAAATCCAAACTCCAGTGTCTGGAGGGGTCCTATGTCCTTGTTGATAATTTCCATGATAATTCTTTCTGTGGTTTTGCAAGTAAGACTAGACAGGCTAATGGGTCTGTAGTTTCCAGGATCTGTTGAAGGTCATCCCTTATGAAGGGTGATGACCATTGCAGTCCTCCATTCACATGGACAAAACCTGTTTTAAGACTACAGTTAAATAATGACTCCAGGGGTCCTGTTAAGTTGTATTTCAGATAGCTCAGGAGCCATCCTGAGATGTTATCAGGGCCCATTTACACTGTGTTCCTGGCTTTAGTGAGTCCTTTTGTTGTATACCCTGTTTAATTTGGGATTCCACCAGAGCGGTTTGTTTCAGGGGCTAGTTCTGATCTTGCGTCTGGTAAGTACAGCAGCTTCTGTGGAGCTATTGACATAGTTGTATAGTTTCTTAGAGCAATTCAGCATAGGCTGCCACGTTCTTGAGGTTTAGAGGAGGAGTGAATTTTGACAAACCATCACTTAATAAAAGGTGAATTGCCTTGGAATAGTTCCTAACTGTTACTGTTTTTAATAGGATTATGGAGTTAATTTTGATTTTGAAGGAAACAGCTTTATGATCGGACCTTACCAGGGAGGGTGAGACATAGGGGGGTGCAGGGTTCTCCCATATCTGTGAGCACAAAGTCCAATATGTTGGAGCCTCTAGTGGAAGTATTCAATACTTGATCAAGGGAATTTGTATTTATGAAGTCCAGGAATCTCTGTGCCTATAGATTCAAGGCCATGTAGGATTCCCAGTCTGTAGAGGGGTAATTAAAGTCTCCCATGAGTAGGGTCTTAAGGTGTTAGGCTGGGTGGTAAGTGTCTTCTTTAGACCCAAGTATGCATTGTGACTTCTTGGGACATTGAGAGTGACCTGTAGCTGGCTAGGATATAGTACAGGATTTTGTTTGTGGTGATCTACATGTGGAGGAACTCCAGCATGCCATCTTGTTTGACCACCGTACAGGTATGCTTGCTATTAATGTATATTGAGAAACCTCCACCTTCAGCCCTTCTCTGTGCAGCTACTGGTCTAAAAGTATTGAAGGCAATGAAACCTTGCACTGCTGGAGTACTCTCTTCTGCTTTAAGAGCACTCTCGGACAACATCAAAGACTGAAATAACACTAATTTCCTGAAATCTAATCTTACCCTGACTTAGGAATGGGGCCCATTCCAGTCATGGTATTAAAGACCCAAAACATTTAAAGAATTTAAAACAGGTATGAAGCCATAAATTTTGTGACTACATATGATAGTATTTTTTGACAAATTGTTTTACATACAGAAGAGGGTAAAATCTTGGACAGTATTTAACAGGTTATAGGAGCCACCACATTCAAAATAATTACACAAACATGAAAAGATGATAAACCAAGAGATTATTACCCATGTGTAACATGAAGTTTTTGTCATCATGTTTGCAGGACCAAATCCTTTACATCTACCGTATTTCTTCATAAATGAGACCTAACCAAAGAATAAGACCTAGCATGATTTTCCAGGGTGGTCATGATATAAGCCCTACCCCAAAAATAAGCCCCAGTTAAGATTGTCAACAACATGATGGACGTGTTGAATTATAAAATAATATTATTGACACCCGTTGACTGAGGTTATCCTACTCTGCTCGCCATTTTCAGAACATTCGGACACCCAACTTCTTCCCTTTACAGAAAGTTGTAAGACTCTTTCCCTGGGAGTCCTCCACGATTCTTACTGTAACCCTAATCATCACTTACACTTGACAGTTGAGCTCCTTGGCCCATAAACACTGGCAGGTGTACTTTGATTGCTTAAAGTGCAGACAAAGCGTATAAAGCGTGCGCACTTGATAACGAACATCTGTGGTTGTGTCTTCTTAAACGTTGCCATTTTGTGTTGCCACTCTGGTCTCATAAGTCTTCAAGTAACCCCTCCCAGACAAGATGGGTGGAAAAAGAAAGAGCTATTCCATCGAATACAAGAAAGGAATCATGGAGGACACCCAGGGACAGAATCTGACAGCTTTCTGCAAAGAGAAGTTAGATCTACGAATGGTCCGAAAATGGCATGCAGCATACGATAACCTCAGTCAGCAGGCTGACGAGGAAAATGCTAAGACGTGCAAGTGTAGATCAGGTTGGCAACCATTATTTCCAGAGCTGGAAGACATCTGTGAATGGATTGCTAACAGGAGAGAAAAGGCTTTGGTTGTGTGCAGGGCTGATATTTAAGTATTTGCCCTTGCAATGGCACCACAGTTAGAAATATCCCCAGAAGAATTCAAAGCATCACAACATTGGCTGGATGGCTTCCTTCAGTGATATGAACTATCTCTAAGATCATCAACAACACTGTTCAATCTGGAAGATATTGAAGTTATTAAACATGCACTTGCATTCAATTCCTTTCTTGATGGCATTGACTTTTCTAAATACCAACTCTCCAACATCATTGCTATGGATGAAACTGCACTGTTTATGCACCAAGGATCTCAGACAACAATTGAGTAGAGGGGTGCCTCGTCAGTCTACATTCCCTCCACTGGTTGAGTGCATGTGTTACCTGTATTTTGGAAATTCATCTAGATGGAAAGAAAACCCCACCTCTAATCATTAGTAAGGGCAAGAAAGATAAGATTGAATGTGTTTCAGGCATTTACATTCTTGAAACCGAAAAAGCCTGGTGCACACAAGCAGTTATAAGCAAGTGGGTCGATGTAATGCTGCCACTTGTTTTGCGAGGTGGTGAAAGAGGTCTGCTAGTCTGGGATTCAGCCAGCACTCACCGCGCTAAAGACATGAAGAAATTCCTTGCACGGAGAAGAATAGATCAAATAATGATTCCCGCAGGAATGACTGCCTATCTCTGGACTCTTGATATTGCAATAAACAAGCCATTCAAGGACCATTTGCACATGGAACTCAGTGACTACATTAAAAATATAATGGAGAGAAATCAGCATGGAAACTTTGTGAAGCCTAGCCTGCAAGAGGTCGTGACTTGGGTGAAAAATTCATGGGGATAAAATCACTGAAAGCTGTGTTGCCAATGCACTACGAGCAGGCTACTTGGACAAGCAGTGCTCATTTAAGGAGAGCTCTATTGCTAGGCATGACAAATTGGGGCCAATGGTTCTACAGGAAATGGAGTCACAAGAAATTCAGGCCAGAATTCACGGGTTGGAGACTTATGACAATGTTCCAGAAGAAGATGACATGACTGCATTTGGATAACTTTTCCATTATTGGGGCAACAGAATGGATTCCTTCTGCTTTCAGTTTTATTCCCCTCTTCCAATACACATGTATTGAGATTTTTCTGCACTTTCTGTTAAGCATGAAATATTGCACTATGAAAGCCAGGTGTAGATATTCTGAAGTTGAAATGTTTGTTGCACTGTTTATGTAGAATTCTCACACTGTTAACACATTACTTAGAACTGTTGTCCAATAACAGTAAAGTACCAAATTAAATGTCAATTTGTGTACATGAATAAATGTCGATTTTTGTACATGAATAAATGTAGATTGTTGTATGGGGTGTTAAATAAGCCATCCCCTGATGATAAGCCCTAATGCGTATTTCGGCGGGGGGGGAAGAGTATAAGACCCGGTCTTATTTTTGGGGAAATATGGTAGGAAGACCCATAAAGTGTTCACGATCAGGGAATTATTGACTTGTTGCACCAAATGGGTTTTTTACTTTGATACAACAGTAGTGCCTTCTATGTAAAGGACACTTATAGCATGTAAAAACAAAGAATGTCTTTCCAACATAGTGATTTAAGATGTAAAACGGAATGCATTGCCTTGGTAAAACATAAAGCTACACATTCTGAAGCTTTTTTTTTTATTTATTTCCATTGATAAGTTTTCTGGTTCTAATCTCAATCATTTTTTTTTTGCAATCATAATTTTATTAAGTAATAGAAAACCAACAGAGTAAATTATAACAGCAGAAATCTTCATAACTTTAGAATGACACAACATACACTGGACTACCAAACCAGTAATATCAGTTTACTAAAAAACATGTGATTAAAAGATCAGATAAAATATAACTGGACTTGCTTCCATAAAAATTTTACAGCATCGAGAATAACTAAGGTTGGGGTGGCTTCATTAGTTTCCTGATAAGTCTTGGGAGTAGGATAGGACAGATAATTGCCTAGAATAGCATAATATAATATAGCAAGTGTGAGTACTTAAATACTAATGTTATGTAATGGGCAGATATCAGCAGAAGTTGAATTGACCACAACCTCAAAGATCCATGTAAACTGTTGAAGGAATGTGTATGTAGACAAATACAGTGCTCTACTTTGGAGAAGGAAATTCCATCCATCTTATTGCACATTTTGGGTATCTCCTTCCACAAGGCTTTAACACTAGGTCATTGGGTTTATGCTGGATCTCTGTAATGGTGTAGCTACAACCTTCACTGTTTGCTCTAATCTCAATACTTTTAATAAACACCAATTGTTAGATAAAAAAGACAAAAAAATTTATTATTAATTTGAGTGGCATCTACCCCAAATAATCTTTTATAATTTTATCTGTTGGTCTTTTTATAGGTTCATACATGTGTACTAGGCTATCCAACCACAAGGGCCTTTTTAAGCCTAGCCATGCATCCCAAATCTTTGACAAGTTCTGGTACCCTTGATAAGTGTATGTAGGGTCTTGGGAGGTGAAACATTTACAAGCAGGGGCCCGGGAGATGATCTATTTACAGGCAACCTTTGTCCATTAGAGACATAGGTGCCAAACCAGGGATGAATTTCCTGTTCCCCATCCAACTGTCACAGTTACACTTGAATTGGGTTAGGAAGGAACTCTGCTACATATGGATGGAGGCCCATTCCAGAGAAGGGGTAGTCTCCGGGATACATACTTGTCTCTCCAGCAGGTCCTATTTATATCACAGTCAAAGTTTAAGTCTTTAGAATGGGTAATTCTGGTACTGTTTGTTTTGTGGATATGCAGGAGATCCATCAGAGTGGGATCTGACAATACCTTGTATGCCAGGCATCGATTTCCCCTCAACAGTCTGTAGGGAGAAAGAATACAGGGATTGGGCCTTGAAGCAGTCTGCATAGGACATATTACTTACGTCCTGCATTAGTGAAGAACCTCTGTGGACATTTCAAATGTTGGATATGCCTGGTTAGGTATATACCAAATGGGGCATTGTACTCGATAAGTCTGATGAATGATGAATACAGTGGAACAATGACGTCTTTGCACTTTGATGCCATACCTTTGTTTATAAGTTGCACAGCATAGAAAGATATCCTCATTACTGTAGACATACGATAGTCAAAGGCTAGATTCCTGTCTGTCCCCAAGTCCCTGACTACTGAGTCAACTCTTAGGGGTGTGTTGTCAATATGATAGCTTCCAGGGGTGGAAGACTTCCTGAAGGACACTATTATACATTTCTTGGCATTTCATTTTACTCCATGGCTCTGGCACCAGTTTGTCAGTGTCAGCCCTTCCTGGAGACCATTTGTGTTAGTGGGCAATTCAATGACAGCTCCTAATTTGCAGTCATCTGCAAATTTAGTCAGCCAGAGGCCATTGACATTGGCCTTGACTTCAGAGAAGTAAATGCCAAAAAAGAGTGGTCCCAGGACCAATCTCAGAGGAACTCTGCTTGTGACTGGCCTCTTTGTGTAGGTGGATTCCCCAATTCTAACTTCCTGGGTCCTGTCTGTGAGGCAGCTGGCTATACAGTGGGTGACATAAGGGTTTGTACCTAACCTCGAGTTTGTCAACAATGCCTGAGTGGTGGATTGTATAAAATGCCTTGGCCAGGTCAAGGTAGGTAGTGTGAACCGTTTTGCCCTCATCCATTTCTTTGGTGACCTTCTCAAAGAAGTTGATCAGGTTGACTAGGTATGACTTGCCCCTGATGAAACCATATTTGGTTGGGTCCAGTTTCTGGAGGTTTCCTATATAATATATAATTATTGATCATTTCCATGATCATTCTTTGCATATGAGACTTGTGAGTCTGTAGTTTGCATATGACACTAGTAAGACATGAGTCTGTAGTTTCCAGGGTCTGTAGATGACCCACCTTTGTGCAGAGGGATGACTGTTACTGTTCTCCATTCAGGAAGCATGAAGCCTGTTTGGAGGCTACAGTTGAATAGCAATTCCAGAGGCCCTAATAGGTCATGTTTCATGCTCTTTAGAATACATCCTAGGATGTTGTCTGGATCCATTGATGCAGTGTTCTTGGCCTTAGAGAGTGCATTAAGGACCTGTTCCTTAGTAATAACAGGGGAGGGGAGTTATATTTGATAGTATTTTCTGAGGGAAGGTTGATGGGGAGAGAGGGCAAAGCTGAAGATAAATTTGTTGGCCAGTAGGTTTGCTATGTCTGCTGTCTCAGTATAGGTGGCTCCATTTGCAATGAGCTCTGCACATGATTGTATATTGCCTTTGAGGTTGGAGACATAGCTAAAGAATGCCTTGTGGGTGTCTCTGGGAGGCCAAATTTACCTAAAATGTGGCTTTGGTAGACTTTATTTGTGCTCTAAGTTGTTTGTTTCGTTTGAGAGTGCTTTTATCCTGCTGGGTGCTGCACCTCCTAAATTTTGCTGTGATTTTTTTCCTTCTGTTATACAGCCTATTGATGTGATTCCACCAGGGTGCCTTGTTTTTTGAGTTAGTTCTGTACTACTACCTGGTTAAGTACAACTGCCCTCACACTCTAGCCCAAACCAAACACTCTAGCCCAAAGGTTCCTGGAGTTCATAAACTCAAATGCTATGGAACAACTAGTCACCATCCCCACAAGAGGAGAAAACATACTTGATCTCATCATCACGAACATGGGATCACAATGTTCAACACCGGAAGTATACCCCTCACTGGTGAGATCAGATCACAAACTAATCTCGCTGGAGGTCCTCATCCCGCCCCCACCTGAAATAAAAAAGACCACAGTGAAAAACTTCTCAAAAGCCGACTTCACACTTCTAAAACTAGTGTGGTCTCCTTTAAGTCCCCTGAGCCAGTGGTAAACATTACTCAAACCGCTGAATCACTTACAAATGCCTTCTACCAGCACCTACAGGACTGCATGGATCAGGCAATCCCAAACAAAACTAAGACTCTTTGTACCAAAGGCAAGCGTCCAGTCTGGTGGACCCCAGCCATAAACAAGCTCTACAACAAAAGGAGGAAGCTACTACAAGATAGAGCAAAATCCTTGAAAGGTAAGACACCTTTGATCATTATAAGTAAAAAACTAAGAGCTCTCATAAAATCATCCAAGGCAAATTTTGAGAGAAAAATCGCCAAGGACTCAAAAGACAATCATAAGGCCTTCTTTAGCTATGTTAGAAACCTAGGAGGAAACTCCCAGATATGCTCGGAATTAGTTCAGAATGATGTGAAGATTACTGAACCTACACACATTGCCAACATACTGGCTGACAGGTTCAGTGCAAACTTCTCCCCCCCAAAAGAAGAGATATCTATACCAGAGGATTGTAGCCCCCCAAACATCTCCAACGCCCAGGTGAGAACTGCTCTCTCCAAGGCAAAAAACACAGCATCCATGGGACCGGATGGTGTCCCCGGCTGTGTGCTCCACGAACTCAATGAGGAATTAAACCCGCAGTTAGGACAGCTGTTTAATCTTAGCCTCACCTCAGGATACGTACCCAAGGAGTGGCGCACGGCGACTGTGGTCCCACTTCATAAGGGCAGTGCCTCCACCGACCCTGGAAATTACCGTCCCATTAGCTTGACAAGCCTTATCTGCAAAGCCATGGAGAGGATCATAATGGAACTCATAAATAAAGACATAGGAAAATTGCAGACTTTGGATCCATCCCAGTTTCGCTTTGTCAAAGGCAGATCATGCCTCTTAAACTTGGTTGACTTTTTCGAAACAGTCACCAAAGCCATTGATGAGGGCAAGGCAGTCCATACAGCCTACCTCGACCTGGCAAAGGCCTTCGACACAATACCCCACTCAGGTATCATCGAAAAACTCATCGGCTTAAATGTAAACCCATACATCACAAGATGGGTTGCAAACTGGCTAAGTGACAGAACCCACAGGGTCAGAGTTGCTGGCGCCATGTCAGACTCAAAGCCTGTCACAAGTGGTGTCCCACAGGGCTCAGTCCTGGGACCACTCTTGTTCGGCATCTACTTTTCTGAAGTACAAGCAAACACAGGAGGGTTATGGCTGACAAAGTTTGCAGATGACTGCAAACTGGGCGCCATAGTCGAAAACACATCTGACACAGATATCCTTCAGAAGGGCCTCACAGAAACGGATAACTGGTGCCAGAGCCATGGCCTAAAGTTAAACGCCAAGAAATGCATAGTCATACCCTTCGGGAAAAACAAGGTTACCCCTAGCTACCATATAGGTGGCAATCCACTGAGCACAGAAGAAGTCATCAGTGATCTGGGGACCCAGGTTGACAGTAACCTTTCGTTTGACACTCATGTTGCCAAAGTAGTTAGGAAAACCTTCTACATTGCCCACCTGATCATGAAAGGATTCACATCTAGATCTGGGGAGGTCATCGTCCCCCTGTACTCATCACTCATTAGACCAATGATTGAGTACAATGCCCCATTCAGAATGTATCTGACCCGACACCTGCAGCAGCTGGAAAGGCCCCAAAAGTTCCTCACCAAAAGGATAAAGGGTCTCAAAAATATGTCTTATGCTGCCAGACTGAAAGAACTCCAGCTCTATTCAGTCGCATACCGCTTGCTCAGAGGTGACCTGTGCCTGACATATAAGGCCATGTCAAACCCAGATTTGATGAATATGCTTCACCTCAAAAAATCTAGATCCCTCAGAACCACAAGGGCGGGAGACTTAAACCTTGACATGGTTATTAATAGAACATGCTGGAGGGACAGATTCATCACCCAGAGACTCCCTATGCTGTGGAACAAAATCCCGGTACATGTGAGGCAGAGCACCTTGCTGGCCTTGTTCAAGAGGAATCTTGACCAATGGATGGGAGATCGCAGATATACCCCAGGGATTACTTTAGTGTCACTGCTTGACAGAGGCACAGCAAAATAATAGGCATAGTTTTCTTCAAACTAAAGGGGTGGCGAAAGCCACATAACTATGGGCTAGGCTTATAAATGCCCTTGGGCAGATAGCCTAGTATGAACCTATGAACCTATGAACATGCTTGTATAAGGTTTTTGTGAGCAGTTCTGCATAGGCATCAGTGTTCTCATGGTTTATGGAGGCTTGAAATGTTGCCAGGTTATCACTTAATAGTGGGAAGTTAGCCTTAGAGTAGTTCCTGAATATTTGGCGGTTAGCTGAGTTTCCAAATTTTATTTTTACTTCAAAGGAGACCATTTTTTGGTTTGACCTTAACAGAGAAGACATTACTCTAGGCGGGTGTGCAGCACTTTCCCATATTAGTGAGAACCAGACCCAATATGGTTGCACTCCTTGTTGGTGTATTGACAATCTAGTCCATGGAGTTTGTGTTTACAAAATACTGGAATCTCTGTGCCTGTACGTTTGGTGTCATATATGATTCCCAGTTAATAGTGATGTAATTAAAGTCACCCATAAATATGGTATTGGGTTGGATGAGGAGTGTTTCCAATAAATTTAAATACATGGTATGGGTTTCCTGGGTCCCAGAGGGGGATCTGTTGCTTGCAAGGAAGTGCTATTGGATTTTACCTATGGTGATTTGAACATGGAGAAGCTCAAGTGTATTGTTCTGTTTGTCTAGCTTCAAGGTATTTTTATTTTTCATGTAAAATGAGACATGACACCTCCACCTTTAGTCCCTATCTTTGTAGCAGCTGGTCTAAATATGTGGTAGGCATGATGACCTTGCACTGTTGGTGCGCTGTCTGCAGGTTTAAACCATGTTTCAGTGACTGCACAGACATCAGCATTCTCTAGAGTAAAGAGAGCTTCTAGGGAGTGACGTTTTTTGTTTAGACTTCTAGCATTAAACACCAATACCTTTAGATTTTCTTGATTTTGATTTGCTAAATTAGAAGTACTTTCAGTTTGGTATTGCCTAAAAAAGGCACTGTGGGGAAGACAGTGTTTTTGTTAACATTCAAAAGCCTAGAGGGGAAGAGGTGCAGACCATCCCTGGCAAAGCAACTTGGTCTGTTTAACATCTACTTACATGCTGGACAAATATTGCACCCCTTTAGAATGAACCAGAAATTAAGCCAATTATAAAAGTTAGTCATCCTTTACTCCTTCTGTGGCATCATCCTTGGAGAAGGTAAAATGCCGCTCAATGCTAGGCTCATACCAGTTTGGGACACACATTCCCAGAGCTCCATGATATCTCTCTTCAATAAAGTCTAGGGAGTTGTGTCTCAGGTCATTTACACCCCATATGGACTATGACTGAGTCATAATGGTACTTGTGGTCTAATGACCTGAGTTCATGCATAATGAGCTTATCCTGATAAGCAACTGACCATGACTTTCTCTCTACTCAGCCTGGTGAGAGGAACAACAGCGTGTTTTACAATGGAGTCTCCAATGACTAGAATGTTGGATTCTGTGGTGACTTGCCTTATGGGCTTAGAAGTAGTGGCTCCATGGGATGTGGCTGTGTCTGTTGATGCAGATGTTGTTTTGGAGGAGTGCATTCGGGGATGCTGATGGTGTTTGTTATGTTTACTTCATCTAGGAGGTTTTTGGGGTTTAGGAAGGTTACATTTAAGTGCCTAAGCATGTGTGGGTCTGTGTGTCTGCTTTGAATTGTGTGTGATGGGTGCAGTGTTTGTATTACTGGCAACCTTTTTGCCATTAGGTTCATAGATTAGTACTAGGCTAACTGCCCTTTTGGGCCATTTGAGGCATCGCCAGTTACCCCATGTGAGAATCAAACCCTGCACCTTGTGTCTTTAAGCTAAACACCTTAACCATTATGTCATCATCCCACCTGTGAGAGGTTTGCCTCCAGTGATACTGTGTAACTACATCTGTCACATACCGATACCGTATCGGTTTGTTTGAGAATTAACTGGTTGTCATTAAACATGAGTTAATTTCTACATTGGCTCTGGAATGGATGCCCATATCCACAAAGCTGGAAACTGAGATAGGGGGAAAGCTCATAGCCATGGCAACAGACCCTATTGATTTTTCCACTGTGATATTCCATCGTGCATTATTTTATTTGTATTTTATTTATTTTCTCTCTATATTCTTTTTTTACTGATCCAGACGGCCATCTATTTAATGACAATCCACTATAGCATTGTTTTATTTAGCACTGGATGCAGAGTTGTTTTAATGAAAATATGGGCAGCATTTTGGTGCATGGGTCTGATACATCCCACCGTTTTGCATTTAAATTCAAACATTTACTTCTTAAAATATTTTAGGGAAGTGAAACCTAGGTTTGCTGTTGTCACCGAAATGGTTTCCGTATAAAACTACATTTGCCGTTTACCTTTGGTTACTTGTTGCTGTTTTGTGTTGTGTTTAAAACGTAGATGAGTTGTTTTTATACCCTCTGCACTTCCTTGTGACATACTCTCTCTCGCTTGAAAGAGAGCGATTGTTTGTTTGTGCATATTAAGATATGTTTATCTATCAACATTTGCAATTTTAGGGTTGCCACCTTTTCAAATGCCGAAAGTGTGACATTTATTTACAGAAAGGTAAGCTTCTGCAGGACAAAACATACCCGCAGCTATGCAAAAGGACCAAAATATAAGCTCATTCTTTGTAACATTTGAGTTGCTTGCTTCATATAATATTTACGTGTTCCAGATACAAAATATTTTTATGTAGCTTTTAAAGACAACTTAGGAAATATTTGTTTCTTAAAGTCTCGTGATGCACCACTTTTTAGTGCATCTGCCCAAATAGAGATAGGTGGTAACCCTAAATTATACCAATACATATGTGGACTTGAACAGATAACAAAAACACAGCCCAGAACAATACTAATACATTTTTAAAACGGTGTGCTGCTGCCAGTTAAGATCAGACATTGAATACAATGGGTTTCGGAACCTTTTTCTTCACAATCGCGTTCCTTAACCGGCCAGTACGTCGGTTGGATAGGGTGGGACTTCATAGTCAAACAGGAAGTGTAAAAAGGAAGCCTGAAACATGGCGGAGGTGAGTTTTCTAGTTATCGTAGTAACTTGTCTTGCAGTTACTTATGTTTTTTTTTTACATATTGATTTGAAACTATCTTGTTTGAATTTTGACAAGCCAAAACCAGTGTCAGGAAATCCTGGTCGAGCAGCTTAACACAAGTAGAAAAGTTATGTCTCTGGTCAACTGTATTAATGCAGTGTTTGTAGTCTGTATACATTATAGAAAAAAGTGTTCAGAGTATATGCAAGCATAACTTCATATAGTACATTTGATCTAATAATCAACTTCTTTGTGTAACGAGAACGTTGGTTTGTATTGTAATATACGACGGACACTGCGCTGTTAAAACATCGTATATAAATGTTTTATGGAGTTTGCTGATGGGCTATGGAGTAATGCCATTCACTCAGGACACCGTTACTAATGGAAAGCTAAAATAAATGCATGCTAGCTTAAGTTATTGTGGTGTGTTTGTTACTTTTTCATGTGGTAATCTGTAATATTTATTCCTACTTCCGGATCAAACATTACGCGTTCTACTTTATTAGTTTAACGTAATCGTATTATCTCAGAAGAGAGGTTAGGACAGTTTGCTGTGCTTTTCTATTGTTACATAGACGAGGAACAACTGTGGACTGGACAACGCGGTCAAGAATCAGTGCAGAGTTTTAAATCTTGTTTTAATTTGGAAAGTTAGTAAAACAGTTTTCATCGGTGTAGGTAGGAAGCCAATGTGTGGCGTTATTTACCACTTGCAGTACTGAGCGAGTTACTCGAAAAGTCAAAAGTGTTAAGGGATAGGACAGAAACAGAGTTATGCTTATGGAATGATAGATCCAGTTACTGGGAGACCTCTTAGCTTTTGTTCATCTGCAATAAGCTAAAAATAATTAGTCACTGTACATAGCTTATGCCATGAATGGCAGAGAAGTAAAACTAGAAGTAGGTTTATTAATCTTTGTACAAATATAAATATTTTCACGTTTGCATACCATTTTGGCTTAATCTTTGTACAAATATAAATATTTTCACGTTTGTATACCATTTTGGCTTTTAAACTCTGAAGTCTTCAAAATAAAGTCTGTCCATGAAACACAATTGAGTGGAGAAATTGACGTCCCACAAATTATCACATTAATAGGAACTTCCTAAGTGCAGTCAGTTATGAGGGACTTGGGCACCCAGATTGATAGCAACCTGACATTTGACCACCATGCTGCTTCCTTTGTACGGAAAGTTTTTTACATTGCCCAACTCATAAATAAGGTCTCATCCAGGGACAAGGATGTCATAACATCCCTGTATTCTTTCGTTGTAATGCCGGACCCCCGCCTTGATGGGACTTCTGCATATCCGCAAGTCCACTTGAGTAACCCACACATGCGGCCACAACCTGGGCTGTGACATTAATAGGACTTGTTGGCAGGACAGATTTGTGTCCCAGAGATTCCCCATCTGTGGAATAGACTCCCTCTCCATGTCAAGCAGAGTACCTCTTTTACCCCTTTTTAAGCGCAATCTGGATAACTGGATGGGAAATAGAAAATAAATCTCTGGGATTCCATTCGTGTCCCTGCTGGACAGGAGCATCAGGTGCTGATTTGTCTATACATGGCCTGAACTCTTGGCTAGGCTTATAAGGGCCACAGGGCCAGTAGCCTAGTAACTTTCTATGACAATGACTACTTCTGTCTGATTGGGGGGGGGGTGTATTCCTTTTATTCATCATTTGCATTGAACAGTAGTATTGATTTATTTCAAATTCGAAAACAAGAAAAATTCTAAATAGACTTTTATTGTAGAGGTGTTAAACCTCTTGCTTATTCCTACATTCAGAACTGCCTTAATACAAAGTGGTAGTTTTTGGTAGGAAAAAATCATAGTCTGAACATGTAAACGTTATATGTATTTGTGCATGTTTTTTGAGCTTGTAGCCACTTGTTTGTTAAAAATATTCTTTATGGTCCACTGGAATCACTAAATGGTTGAAAAGTGTATTCCCTATGTGCAGAAAAAAAAGCAAGATTTTAGACGTTTTTTATCTGAATAATCAAGCATACACTGAACTGAACAGTTTGATTATCCAAACTACCCTAGGTCCCAATTAGTTTGGATAATAACTCTACTGTATAAGTAAAAGCTAAATCTCAGTTTGTACAGTAGTATAGTGGAGCTCAGCACCCATATGTGAAGCATCTTTTCACAAACGGTCCTTATGTACAAGTTATACAGATTCCTATACACAGCTAAGTCACGCATGCAGAATAAAAATGAGCATTCTTTCATCTTCAACCAGTTTTATTTCATTAAGCTTAAGCTGGTATAAGTACCATTAAAATATGCTTAAAAGTTTTGCTTTGCTGCATTTCATCATCATCTTCTTTCGGCTGTTCCCGTTAGGGGTCGCCACAGTGGATCACCTGTTTCCATTTCTTCCTGTCCTCTGCATCTTGCTCTGTCATACCAACCACCTGCATGTCCTCTCTCACCACATCCATAAACCTTATCTTAGGCCTTCCTGTTTTCCTGTTACCTGGTAGCTTCATCCTTGGCATCTTTTTCCCCAATATACTCCGCATCCCTTCTCAGCACATGTCCAAACCAACGTAATCTTGCCTCTCTGGCTTTGTCGCCAAACATTCCAACCTAGGTTGAACCTCTAATATACTTATTCCTAATCCTGTCCACCCTCGTCACACCCAGTGCAAATCTTAACATCTTTAACTCTGCCACATCCAGCTCAACCTCCTGCCTTTTTGTCAATGCCACTGTCTCCAACCCATATAACATAGCTGGTCTCACTACCCTCTTGTAGACCTTCCCTTTCACTCTTACAGGTACTTGTCTGTCACAAATCACTCCTGACACTCTTCTCCACCCACTCCATCCTGCCTGTACTCTCTTCTTCACCTCTCTTCCACACTCACCGTTACTCTGAACTATTGACCCCAAGTATTTAAACTCATCCACCTTCGCCACCTCTACTCCTTGCATCCTCATCATTCCTCTATCCTCCCTCTCTTTCACACACATATATTCTGTCTTAGTCCTGCTGACCTTCATTCCTCTTTTCTCTAGAGCATATCTCCATCTCTCCAGGGTCTCCTCCACCTGTTCCCTACTCTCACTACAGATCACAATGTCATCTGCAAACATCATAGTCGATGGGGACTCCTGTCTGATCTTGTCTGTCAACCTGTCCTGCCCTGCATTTAACATTGTAAAATATACTAAGTACATTTTGAAGTGTGTTTTGCCTAAGGGCAGGGGCATTTAGTATAGCAATGACGTGTATATGTATGTGTATATATATATATATATATATATATATATATATATATATTTGTTTTACAAAAGAATATGTACTTGGTTCCTCAGTTTCCTTTGCAAATTTATTCTGTTTGTGATCTTTTAGTGTTGGCATAAATTGTTTTGCAGACACATTCAAAGGCTTAGAGGCCAAGTTTTTCAACTACGTCATGTGGCAAAGGATGTGTTGCACATTGTGATCAGACTTGAGTTCAGAATTTTAATGTGCAGTGTAGGTTCACTGATTATAGAATCTGAGAAACGTACATGTCTCTACAGTTGCTGTGCCTTAAGTAGAGTAGAATATTGGATTTTTGTCATGCAGTGTTTTGATACAGTGGAATGAGTAATATGTTATGCAGTACTATGGTAGAAAAATGTGGCTTAGGTTTCTGCTGTTTACATACCAAATTTAGCATGTTAAACTTTGAATGCTAACACATCTGTTTGCATGAGTGAAGATTGTATTGGCCACAAACTCTGCAACAACACATTTTGTGGAAACAAATGTTTGTTTCATGCCTAAGAAGGACTGGATTGTTAAAAGCGTAATGATTTAGATAGTTAAGAAAATTGGTTGTGAATTGAGGCATACAAGGTGGTATTGAAACTTATTTGTAGGTACACATCTGTGCAGGATATTATTATTTGCTGCCAATACATTTGCGTGGTTATTTAACATATTTCTTTAATCTGTTTGTGAGTTTTGATCAAGATGTTATGTCTGCTTCTCTTAATTTTGCATCCACTGTGGTTGGTTACGTGGATTTTATTTGACTTGGTGTGTCTGTGTGTGTGTGTGTTGGGGGTTAAGACTTTAGGGTGACCTTTTGTGGAAGTAGGGGTGTGATTATCTTCCTCTGAAGTGAAAGGCAGGAGCTGTAGCTGTGGCACCTTTGATGGGGAAATGCTTCTCTTCTACCTTTTTTATTTTTTATACATAGTGGAGCTGTTTAGGAAGTTTGCTAGGTAAGTCATCTCAGTTTGAAAGCACTACAGTGATGCACTTTTTTTTCATAGTGCATATATTGTCAGTTGTTGCAAATCAGAAAGAAAAATAATTATTGTGTAGTAGAAACCTGATGTCTTCTAGTGAAGGGTAGGAAGATATGACTTGTGATCCTAGTGGAACTTCTTTTGAATCTGGTCCACCAGCACAGGTTCAGATCATGTTAAACTGCTAATTAAGAAAAGGCACATTCCAGAATGTGCAGATTCAGAAGTCCCTGTGAGCTTTGCAGTTTTTACATATTGGTTTAATAGAGTGGTGGTATGTTCAGGGCGGCCATGGTGGTGCAGCGGTTAGTGTTGCTGCCTCAAGGCAAGAGGTTCTCCAGTTCGATCCTCAGCTGGGGTGCCTTCTGAGCGAATTCTGTATGTCCTCCCTGTGGTCGCGTGGGTTTCTTCCCATATCCCAAAGACAATGCTGTAGCTGGATTGGACACTCTCTAAATTGGCCCTAGGTGTCAGTGTGTGCCTTCTGTGGAAGATTGGGCGCTGGGCTGGCAACTCGACACTATAAAGCTCCACTGCCAATCATGAGCTATGGCGACCCCTAACCAGGAAAAGCCGAAAGAAGAAGAAGAGTGGTATTATGTTCCTTTTGTGTGCCTACTCAGGCAGTATGGGGTGGCTTGTGTAAATGTATTGTCTATGTAACTGTTTATGTTCAAATGATGCTAACCTGTTCTGATGATACTTTTATATTTTAGCTATACTTGTTTTGCATGATGACATCGTCCTGCTCTGGAAATGGACTATGGGCTTGGTGAGACTAGTTGGTTAATACATTCCACATAAATTTCCTTGTAATGTTTTTTTATACAGAATGAGACATTCAGACAGTTGCCATATTGCTGTAGTTAGGGTCATGTCAAGTGCTGCTGAGTTTGTGTTCATAAGACTTTATAGAGCTTTTGGATCAGCTGAAAGTAGCCTGCTCCCTTTAGTCTTATCCATCACAGACTCATTAGCATGTAGAGAAGTGCTGACAGTGATTCACTATAGTGACTTCAAAGAAAATAAGCTGTCTCAGTACTAAATTTAATCAAGCTGGACAAGAAACCCTTGCTGATTGATACAGGAACTAGGGAGTTCGTGTCTCTGTGGAGATATTTGAGACTGCAATCCAGTTTGTATGACAACTCCATCTTTGGAAACCAACTGTGTAACTCAGTCTCCATGAGAAAAAATAGAGGAGTTGTCCCTACTTCATATAAAGCTACTTGGCGATTGTAAGAGCGTCACAGCTTCCACCGAAACAGCAGTGTGTCCATTTAGTCTGCTGGTATGTCATGTTAGTACAGTCTTCTTGAGGAAGACAGGTTCTTTGTTAACGGTAAGACTTATTTTTTATTTTGAATTTCCTAACGTTCGTATTTTTTCCACCGCCATTATTTGTGGTGGTTGTATTTTTTCCACCTCCATTATTTGTGGTGTTTGTATATGTTTTCGAGTATGAGCTGCTGAAGAGTGGCACATGTTTAACTATCATAGGTCTAATGGCGCAGTTATGCTGATGTAGGTAAAATTCTGATATGATGTAAATGAGCCCCAAGTGTGACCATAAAACTGTATGCATTTTAATTACATCTCTTCTGCTGTACTGCACACTTCGATTCTTTCGAGGGCCAAAAAGTTAATCCCAATTAAGGTCACACTGTTTTGAATGAACATTATTTTTCATAATATGTTAAAGGTTGTAGTGGGATATTTGTTGTAATCCTGTACCATTGTTTGCATATTTCTTACTTTAACCATTTTTGTTTGTTAATTTTTGTGGCTAAATGTTAATGACCCCCCCCCCCCCCCCCCATGGTAACAAAAGCAGTAAAGAATGGTCGAGTCCGCAGATACGTGGCTTTATAGCTTTTTTCATTGAAATTTAAATACATTTGACAGCCTTTGTGAAAATGTGTTGATGGTGAGGGTAGGGGGGGGGGGTGTTCAAAAATGCATGAGTTAAATTTATATTAACGGCTGAGAAGGGTAGACGTGGAGTGGAAGGTAGACTGATGGCAACAAAGGACTAAAAAGTTGTTGGAGGAGATGAGCAGATGATTGTTCAATGGTCATCTTTTGTATGTTATCACAGTATAGGTCTTTCTGTGCTGTGTATCTCCCGAATCAGTGTTTTTTTTCCCCTTCCCATTCTTTTCAAATGTGTGGAAATTTCATTCATTTGAGCACAAGTGTTTAATGATGTCAGAAAGAAGTCTGAATTGTCTGTTTCGGTAAAACTACTTTATTTTGTCCACCAAGATGCTGTAATTCACTCCTCTTTTTACTTTTAATTTTCTTTTTATGTCTGGGATGTGTGATTAATGCACAAAATCAGCTTCTTGGGCAATATGAAGGATGGCATCGCACAAAGATCAAACTCTTAATCACCTAGTGGTTTTCCTTTGCTTTGATTTGGCTCCAAAAGTATTACATGCAAAGAAAATGTATACTTTTACTCTTTCTGTCTGTACATTTATTTGTTTGTAGTTCATTTTTAATGTCATTATTTCAGTCTTAAACATTAGGCTAGGAAGGGTAGCTATAATTGAGGCTGTTGCAACATTACAGAAACAATTAGATTACTGATTGTAGTTGCAGAGCTGCAGTATCAGTGGAAAGTTTTAAAACCTAGGTAGTTAGTGCAGTTTGTCTTTTTGTGTGTGCATTATCACTCAAAATGTGCACCTCTTATCAACCTGCCTAGAAAAAGTTTAGGAACTGCATTTCTGAGCCTGAATAAAAGCACTAAAAAGTTGCTCTGTTAAGCCTGTCCTATAGGTTCATAGGTAAGTACAAGGTTAACTGTCCTTGAGGTTCATTTTAAGCCTCAAATTAGCCCATCTCATTTGTTTAGATATTGTTATTCATCCCATGGTCAATAACTCTGCAGTATCAGGATTCATACCTTAGATAATTTGACAGGACACATGCGTGGGATAAAGTATTTAGGAGTTGGTTTTGTGCATTAGTAGTACAGGAGGCAGTCCTGAGGTAAGTTTTTTTTTTTGTTCCCCATCCACAGATCAAAATTGCGCTTGAATAGGGACAGGGATGAACTTTGTTTTATGTGGGTGGAGAGTCTGTTCCAGAGCAGAGGTATCCTGTGTGAGATGTACTTGTTCCTCCAAACTGTTCTGTTATAGAAGAGGTTTATATGCCTAAACTAACTATTTATGATACTGTTTGACTTGGGGTGTGCAGTAAATTCTTCAGTATTTGGTAGGAGGATGCTGTATGTGCCAGACACAGGTCACCTGTTAGCATTCTTTAGCATCCAGTGTATAGTGGCAGGACTTTGAGTCTGTCCACATAAGATATGTTGTTTGAACTTTTCATCCTCTTATTAAAGTATCTCTGTGGGTGTTCCAGCTGCATGTCTGCACAGATGCAGGCCAAAGGGGGCATTATATTTAATGATAATCCTAAGGAGGGCTGAGCAAATATAAACTAAGACATCTGCAGATCTAAACACAATCCTTTTATTTATAAACTATGCAGTATAAATGGACTTTTCTTACAGTGGACATATGTTGGTCAAAAGTTAGGTCGTTGTCCACATAAGTTCCCAAATCTCCAACAACTGGGTCCTTTCTCAGGGGCGTATTGTTAATGTGGTAGTTCTCTGGGATAGATGACTTTCCAGAGGATACAGTATTGCATTTTTTTTGGCATTTAGTTTAATTTCATGATTTTTGCACCAGTTACTTATTTGGGACATACTTTCCTGTAGACGGCAGGATGGTAAAGTAATTTGGGGATTCGGCGACTGCTCCTAGCTTGCAATTATCTGTAAATTAAGTCAGCCAGAGCCCTTTAGTATTTGCTTTTACTTCAGAAAAGTAGAAGCAAAACAGTTCGGGTCTCGGCACAGAACCCTGGAGACTCCACCGGTGACTGATCTGTCTGTGGAAGTAACGTCCCATATTTTAATTTCCTGCATCCTACCTGTAAGCTGGTTGGCAATTCAGTAGGTGTTGTAGGGGTTTATTTGCAGTTTATTTAGCTTCGCTACTATGCTTGAGTAGTAGTTGTCTAAAGCCCTGACCAGTTTGAGTAAGCATTTTCTGCCCTAGATGAATCCAAGCTGAGACAAGTTCAGTGTTTTGATGATCCTTATGTTCTGATTGAAGTGTTCCATGGTAAGTCTTTCCATGGCTTTGCATATGAGGCTGGTCAGACCTGTCCTGTGCAAGGGGCTCCCTTATGCAGAAGAATGACTGTAGCTGTTCTCCCATTTGCTTGGTACAAAACCTGTATAAAGGCTGAGATTGAACAGTATTAGGGGTGCGGCTAAATCATGTTTTATTGTCTTTACCCATTGATGCAGTATTGTTAGCTTTAGATAGCACATTTAGGTCTTTATCTTGTGTGATAGCTGGAGGCAAGCTAGTTTCAGGTATATTTTGAGGGACACATGGAAGGGAGACAGTTGTAAATATAACTAAAAATGATACAGGATGGCCACTAACAAAATTCAAGGAATGTCATTGTAAAAAGAAAAAAAAAATTATCATAATGATATCTTGACCCAGGGCAGACTAGAACCCAGTGTCCCACCCTTCAAACCTGCATTGTCAAGTGCCTGAGATGTAGTCATGGGTTCTTTCCTGTACTCTGCTGGTGTAGTGGTATTACCATACTAAATTATTTTCTATGTTGTGTTTCAATAAAATTACACCAGAGAAGTACCATGCTTGTTTAATTTGTTTAAAAAGGTCTTGCAGACTATAAAGAGTTCCATTTTTGCAAGCGGACAGTAATGGCAGAAGTGTAAATATGAGTTCTGTTTCTTTATGCCTATCACTCATGATTATAAATTTTCCATTGTAATAAAGAGGCAAAGGTGTCATGTACCTTGTTTAATAGGGAATGATCGGTGTGGATTTGTGAGTATACACACTGGTATGTTAATGAAGATTGCACAAAAAGGGGGCAAAAGGATTTAGTGGTGCTGAGTTTAAATACTGAGAATGTGTGTTGACAGGGTTGGACAGCATTCACTTTGCTCAGATATTTGTGACATTTATGTTTGCACAGGACTTCGCTGACTTGATCATGACCATTAGTCATTAGCAGCAAGTGTGAAGTTTTGTGCTGGGTTGACATTCTGGAAGTAAAGCTGGGTGCCTGTTGCCACCAGTTTTATTTTACCTGTAGCTGGTACCACTAGCAGCAATAATAAGGTGCTTGGAATTTAAGGAATATCAGAGACTGGTATGTTTGAAGAAGCGATCTAGAGCATCTTTTAAAATTGTTAGCTACATTTTGTTTTTGGAATACAAAGTATGTAAAGTGAAGATGAAGGTGTTGAATTATATGTGCCTGTTTGTAGCAGGCAGATGACGTTTAAATGTGTAGCAGTTTAGTTGAGCAATATCTTTGAGGAGCCTCCTAAAAATGCATATGCTAAACTAAAGAAGAAATTGATTCTTACTAAAAGTCCTCTTAAATATTTTGGATTAGAATTAGATCAAGGCGTGCAAATGTTCCATTACGTTGTGTTGCCCATGCTGTTGCATTTGTTTCAAGTGTTCTCATTGGTTATCCAAGAAAGTGTCGTAAGAGGTTTGATGCAATTAGGATATATATAAAGCTCCAGTATATTGGGAGAAGCTTAATTTGTCAGAAGTGGGCGAATTTGATTATCAAAATTCCTGTTTAGCCCTATTCCATTGCAACTAAAGATTTTTTTATTGAATATGCAGATAAATGAAGCAAAACTGAAAAGATTGGTAAATTTATCTACTGTTAATGTAGATTTGAGTGCTGTGGATTTTTAGTATTTTGGCAATGGAGGAGATTAATCTTTGCTCAAATTTCCTAGTTACTGTTAGTTAGCAAAGTGGGATTACAGGGGAAAGTGTGTTTGGAGGAAAAAAAAATGTATTTGGGTGCGTTATAGTTTCATGTTTAGGTTCAATTTGGGGTAGGTGGGTTCAAATTTAGAAGCTTGGATTGATAAATGCATTACAAAATGTGAAGGAGTGTAGTGAGGGTAGAAGGATGGATAGGAGATGTTGGGTATCCTAAAAGTTTTGGTTGTTTTGGAAGTAAGTGGTAACGGGTCTATATCATTTGAATGAAAGTTCAAAATGTCGATCGTTGTAAGCAGCGAAAATGCCAATAATCAAATCCTTTATTGTGAGGGCGCACCACGCTAATTATATATACCAACTCCGAGATTGCACTACAGTGAGGAAAGGGCAAATTTCCTGATCTTCACTGTACCGCAATTTCACAAAACAGCTATAGATTATTGGCATTTT
Organism: Protopterus annectens; assembly: GCF_019279795.1. Classification (NCBI taxonomy): domain Eukaryota; kingdom Metazoa; phylum Chordata; order Ceratodontiformes; family Protopteridae; genus Protopterus; species Protopterus annectens. The sequence goes on along the minus strand of NC_056743.1, from coordinate 486,427,306 downwards.
CGCTGTTTACAATGATCGACATTTTGAACTTTCGTTCAAATGATTATAGACCCGTGGTAACTTCTCTGTAGAAGAGGTTTGTTTAATGGATCTTGTAGAGTTTTGAAAGAAAATAGTAAAGTGTACTTGTTAAAGTAAGGTTAAGGGTGTTTTATTAATTTAGGATATCTACAAGGTGATTTGGAAATTTAGTTGTCTATTACCATGATATCCCACTAAATCAAGAAGGGTTAGAATATTTGCTTGACACGTTTGCTCAAATAATTTTATATACCATTCTGAAAGGTTCTTCCAACTGCTGATAGTGTTTCAGATGCAGTAAAGAAACTTTGGGTTAATGGCAATGTGTGTTTTGGTCTTATCTTTTTTGAGTACTGTTTTGGAGGCTTTGAGTCAATTGTTGATAGTTTAATGGAAAAATGCAGAGATTAGCAACACACTGTAACTGGGTTTTGATAAGTGTTGCAAATGTACAAATAATGAGTGAGCTTTACTGTTTTCATTGATGGGGGTTAGAAAAACTTTACAAAGGAATGAAAATCAGAAGTGTATTTGGTATTGGAAGATATTTGACTTGATGGTTGAATTGAAGTGTGTGTGTGTTGCTAAAAAGACTTCATGGACTAAATAAGTAGCAGGCTGGTTACCATGCCAGATGTGTAATGATGCATCTTTTCTATCGTCGTCAGCCTCCTTTTTGCCAAGTTTACATGGGGTCAGTGTGTCTTGTCTGTCTCCACCTTTCCCAATCCAGAGGCCAGTTTTAATTCTCAACAGTTATCCCCACTGTTACGTATGTTCTGTCATTTAGTCTGTCCAACTCTTAGCTGGATGCCCTCATCTCTTCTTTCCTGCCTCGTGCACATCCAGGATTCCTGCATGTATGAGTGAACAATTGTAAACTGGTCTCATTGGCCTTCTGTACAGTTGGGGCTACTTTACTTTCTACTCTGATGTCTGTATTACTTTGTCCTAAATTTTGGCCTTCTGTACAGTTGGGGCTACTTTACTTTCTACTCTGATGTCTGTATTACTTTAAATTTTGTATCAGTCACCAGTCTAGGACGGTTCATCCCTATCACTTCATACTTCTTTAGCTGCTATGCCTTCACTGCCAAGATTTTTATGCCATACAGAAGCAATGACTGTACTCGTTTTGTGCACCTTGACTTTTCATTTTTTTGTGACATTCTTTTGTCCTATACTATGTTGTGGCAGCTGACTTCAGTACATCTGATTTTTAGCTTTGACACCCTCATTCAGACTTTCTTCTCCTTAACCAAATACCTCCCAGATAGTTGAAGCTATTAACCTGTTTCCTCTTCTACATTGATTTTTTTCGTTTTCTTCTGATTTTAACCATTTGTTCCCACGACCAATGTCTTACTTGTACTTGTTTTTATATGCCTTTGGTTTTGCATTCCAGTCTCTAGTTATTTAAGTTCCTAAGTGCCATGTCATCTGCATACAGCAGCTTTGTTGATCTGTCCCCTCAAACCAGCTTGCCTGTGTAGTCCATCACAAGGTGCAGTCTCAGATCTGTACCCTAATGCATATTCATTTCCACTGGTAACTCTTCCGTGAGTCTGAATAATAATTGCATCTGTATCATTGGCCCCTTGTGAGTAGCCTGCACTGATTACACCATTGTTTCTGAAACTCAGAACTGTCACACCACTGCCCAAATCGACTTTCTTCATACTTTGTAATATGCTTTCTCCATGTTTAGGGATGCCTTTGTCGACTAATTTTTTGCTTCTCTACTGCCTGTCTCGTTGCAAACATTTGGTCAGTTGGACTGCATCCTGATTTGAATCCTCACTGCTCATCACCCATTTTACTTTGTGTATTTCTCAGTTACCCCGTTCGTCACTTCTATGAAGTGTGACAGGAGTTTGATATCCCCTGCCGCCTGCATTTGTAAATATTCCCTTTGTTCTTGTGCACTGGCGTTAGAATGCTTATTTATTCCTTAGTCATTTCGGATATGCTTTTCTCCAAAACATAATGATAGGATGTCGTTTTTTTTCCTTTAACTCTTCCAACACATTGATCTTAACTACTTTGACTTCATCTGAGCCTGTGACTTTCCCCAACTTCATTTTCCTTGGTGTACTTTGTACAGTACGGTTGGTTCTCCATCCTCTCTTGTCAGAACTGTATGCAACAGTGCAATTTGTTTGGGATTTTCTTCATTCAGAAGCTTTTTTTTCCTTTTCACATAAACATTATTTGGAAAATAAAAAATGAACAATACAGTCAATAAACAAGTATTATAAACCTTTATATACGCTATGTACAATTGACCTGAACGAAGGGGAAAACAATTAATAAAATATATGAAATTAGTAACAAAAATTTATAATATTCAATTAAAGTATAAAGTTATACATTATTTAGGGTTCATTTTTAATGTCTATTCAGAAGCTTCTAGAAGTACTTCGTCCACCTGATCTCAGTCTTCTGCACTGATAAGCAGATTGTTTCTGGCATCCCTTGTGAATGGTGTGATGATGTGAGGTATTGCCAGCTATGTCAGAAGTAGGGCAGTAGATGTGTAGCATATGCCAGCATAGCTAGCTGGAGTTTTGTAAAGAATTATATGTCATGTATATCAAAAGTGATTTGTATAGGTGGTTATGTTGAAAATGTATTTGTAAAGCTGTTTGTGTTTAAAAATGTAACAACAGTGAGTCCTGCTGGACAGAAAACAGAAATACACCTGTATATCAGAGTATTATAACTGTTTTAATAACAAAATACCAGTAGGACAGCCACAGCAATAAAAAGTCTCTCTTAATGCTGGCATAAGCCATAAAATAGGACAAGCGCTTTCACGTTTCAAGTACGCTTCATCAGACCTTTTATTGCTGTGGCTGTCCTACTGATATTTTGTTATTATATATGTTTGTTTTCTAGTCAGGACACTTGGTTTTTGTTGGTGATTTTGTTTCAATTAGAGTATTATAACTGCTGAAATTAATATTGTAACAGAGGATACTAGAAGAGAAAAGGTTAATCTTGGTCCAGCTGCCTTTGAAAAATAGTCTGAAATTAAATTACCTGGTAGGGTGTAACGGTTGTATCTCACAGTTCTCAATGCAGCTAGAGATAGTCTGTACTAGGAAGCCTTCTCTATAGTCCTTTGGGGGGGGGGTAAGATAATTGCTATTCTGGAGGGGTGGAAGCTTGAAATTGTTTTATGACTTCCAGAAGCTGCAACAGATCTTAGCAAATCTCTAGGTGTGTAAGGTAACACATCTATGCTAAATCGTGGCAGCCTCTAATAAAGGGGATCGTGTGAGAACCAAAACCAGTTGACCAGATGTGTGTGGTGGTGGTCTGTAATCTAGCACTAAAATGTTTTAATACTAGATGAGACTGAAGTCTGCGTAGTCTGTTTTTGTAACCTGACATAGAAGGATCACTCGCTCACTTCATGTTGCCTTGCTTCAGTAAGTAACCTAGAACTTTAGATCAGTCAGGAAAATATAGCCAGATTAGTTAAGTACTGTTTCTGTGTCTGTGTGAATCTATTCATATGTGTTATTTTTTGGTTGAAACTCTGGTATTTTGTTGTAAATAGCTATTCAGTATGTTTGTTCTTTTATTAATTATTAAATGGATTTAAACTTCTCATTGTGGGTGGTCCTTTAGAGAATACTTTAACCTTTTGAGAGTGCTTATATTTAATTGGTGACACTGGCAACTAACTCCAGGGACCCTCACCGCATTGGTCAAACACTACCATTTGTATTGATATTAATTTCACTCAGTATAATTGGGTACCCTTGCAAGAGCCTTAGAGTAGCTGGCTTTGGTGTGTCTGGTGGTAGTAACTACCTTATAGTCTGGACAAAAGTAGCAGATAGAGTAAATGTATGCCAGCCTTTCCCGTGTGTGTAAATCAAATCTCAGTGTATGTGTGTTGGCTACTTGTAGCAGGGATGCAGAGCACTGGAAGCACAGGGGGGGGGTGTTGGAGGACTTGGCTTGGACACTCAGCTGAGGACTCAACTCTACAGCTGTGCCAGTGAGGAGTCTTACTGGAGGCCTGTTGGGGGGGGGGGGGGACACCCAGACCTCTGACTGTGTTCCCTGTGTGGTGTTAAGGGAAATTGTGCTTGAAGCAGAGAGCTGCATCTGGAAATACGGTGTGCATTTATCTTTGTTCCAAGTGAACATCCATCAGTGGTGTCAGTGGTGAGGATTTAGGCTGCTTGATTACTTGCCCAGAGGTGGGATGTCACAAATGGCAAATGTTGCTTAACTCTCTACTTTTTGTCTGTCTTTCAACCTGGAGTTTTTTTTGTCATCCGCCAAGTCATTTTATAGAAGTTGGAAGAGGTTCTCTAATGCTTTGTCCTTAGCAGTTGTCTTTACCTCTTTGTTAGCCAGACAGTGTTCATTCTTATCCTCCTCTATTTTTTCTTTGTCTCACTTTTTCCTACATTCCTTGTTTCTTTGAATAACTTCCTAGATTTCACCACCAGTTTTCCTTATGTTTGAATTTATATTTTAAACATGGTAGTTATATATTCATATTTATTAAAGACATTGGAAAGTACAGTAATAAATTAGCATGTTATGTATTTTTGAAATATTTGATCTGTTGTATCTTTGAATTAGAATGATGTAATATTTAAATATTATTACTGTTTATTGAGTGATATTGTTAAAGTTTCCTAATCTTCACATTGCTAGCTGTTGACTTATTCTTCCTTGTGCCAGCTCCCAGTGTTCCTTTCCCCAGAGGTACCCATGTATTCACATCTCCCCTGATTTGTCTCATGCTGAGATGCTATCCCTTCCAAGAGAACCCTACAAAGCGAATTTCCGAATGTCTCTGTGCATGTTCAAAGGCTTCAGATTTGACACTCTTCTCAGTGGGACGGACTAGGTGAAGATCCGTAAAACCTGGGGTTTTGCAAAGGATATTTCTGTTTAAGCCCCCCCCCCCCCCCACACTGATGTATAGCGCTTAAGTCATAAATAGGGGAGATGCATTGGAGTCATGAATGGCACATGTCACCTCCATAGTGACACATTCCTCAGTCAGCTATCCCTCAGCACTGGGTTACTGTCATAGCAGCAGAATCACCAGCAGTGCCTCTGCCTTGTCCAAGTGCTCCACCACACATCTTCACGCCTTACCTTCTGAAAGACACAAGCAGGCATTACTTTCTTTTCTCCACATGCTTGCTACATCAGGTGCCTACGCAATTTAACTGAATTCTAGGTTGTAGTTTTGAGCATTGTTTACTCTACAACAGGTAAACTGATGAATTTTGAGACTGTTTTTCCAGCACATGTTAAAATTTGTATTGTTAAAGTTCATGGTAGTTGAGCTTGATTAGTAATTTTAGTTTTATTTAAACTGTTAAGAGTTTTAAAAGTCTGTATTATAAAATGTTATCAGGAGTTGGGAAAAGGTGTCCTGATAACTGTCCTTTACAATTTATTGACATCCAAAGTATGTTACAGTTTGATCCCTATCACTTTATCAGAGTTTCAAAACTCTGAAGGTCATGAGACCGAGACCATATGTCCAAAGTTTTGGAACTCCGAACATTTTCTAGTGAGATTGCCATATAGCGCGCAACTCAGGATTTGCTATTTTCCTTGCTGTAATATGATCTCGGAGTTGGTATGTTTAAGTAGCAGGGGGTGAAACGTAAAGGTAAGTTTTGTTTTATTTTTTTGTGGTTTTTTGTATTGTTTTGAAGTTCCAAAACTTCGGCCATGTGGAATTTCGAGCTACTGATAGGGATCCATTACAGTTTTATCTAGATATAGATTATGTTCACAGTAATAACTTGGGGAACTGCTCAGTATGAAACTGTATATTCATTTTATTAAGATTGATGTAAGTAGGTTGATAAATGTTATGTTAATATGTTTGGATGTGAGTAAAGGAGTTAAAGAAAAAAATCCTCAGGGTGGTGAATACTTTACAGGCAAACATTGTGACTGCCTCCTGTCATACTGTCTTGGGGTATAACAAGTTTGAAAATATTTAAGAGTGATGCAAGGACATCAGTATCCTGCTAAAGGGCCAGAAATAGGATAAACAATAACCTCAGTGTTGCAGAAAAATATCACATTATTATTTTGGATACAGATGCCCGTTTTAAGGGGAATAAGCTTGTTTTACACTTATCTTTGTAGGGTTCATTGGGGCAACAATGTTACCCACAAGGTTAAGTAACAGGAGTAGCAAGAGATGCAAGTCATGTCCATGAATCTGTGATGTCTACAGTAGTCATATTTGTTATAGATAAGCAGTGATTTGTAATGTTTAGGCACATGTAGATGACTCTGCTGAACAATACTCACTTTTATCTAGGCAGTTTCTGTTGTTTGCAAGTGTCTCTTGTCTGTAAAAATCACTCAACCGATATTAAACATGATACTGTCAATGACAACTTTGGTATTCAGGATGCAGGTATTTAACAGTCTAAGGATTCAGAGCACGTAGAAGAAAATAAAAAAATCACAACAAATGAAGAAAAATTGATGGTCTATAATGCAAACAGAACTTACTGTAAAGGACACCGCTTTATGTAAGGCACAGGTTGCAGGGAATGATAACACTGTTTTATTAAAATATCTTAATTTTACAGATAACGGCATCATTTTTACAAAAACAAAAATGTGAAAAAAAGAGGCAAAGGAAAAAATAAAAACTGAACTTGGAAGGATAGAAGAACATTACTGTTAGAACAAGAGGATAAAGATCAAAGTTCAAAACATGGCTCGTGCTGTGGAAGGGCAAGGTCCAGATAGATGAGAATTGTATGCTTGGTAACCTAATATGAAATGAAAACATTGGGATAAGACTAATGATGATGATCATTCCTTTGTAATACAAGAGATTCTTCAGAACTGCTCAAATTGTGTGCTTGTAACTGGAGAGTCAATTATTAGAAAAACAAACTTACATTTGCAGAGAAGATAATGAACATGAAATAGTATTATACTTGCCGAGAGCAAAAATACAGAATGCGAGAGAGACTTTGGAACACCTTTAATCTAAGGAAGCATCAAGCTCTTTTTATTCATGTTACAAATTACCTAATTTTTTTTTAATTTCTCCAAATCTTTTGAGTTTCTAATACTATGACTGGAATGGACCCCACTCCTAAGTCAAAGTACAATTAAAGTTCATGAAATTACTTGCATCTGGAGCATTTTTCCCTGGGCTTCTGCCGAAAATTGGTTTCTTTCCAAGTTGGATTTTCCCGGTAAACAAATTTTCAATGAATAAATAAGTAAAAATTAGTATTATTTCAGTCTTTGATGTCAGCCAGAAGTGCTCTTTGCAGCACCCGCAGTGTGCCCAGTAATGACTCCTCTTGCAATTCATACGGAGTTATATGTATTGGTAACGTATCCAAGTATGATTGCTCCTACTACTATTGGAACTGTCTGGGTATCTTTCTTCCACATTGCTCTCGTTTCTGCCTGCAAATCCTGATATTTTATAACTTTGTCTCTCTCTGTTTGCAAGACACTGTAGTCCCTGGGTATGGCGATTTCAATGAACAGCACTACTTTTGACTTCTTATCTGGTTTCCTAGCATCTATCTTTTAAACTGTTGATAATGGGAGTTCCCATGTGATGACTTCATTTTCTATGATGGTTTGTGGCTCATGTTTCCAATGTTTTTCAGCCACTTCAATACCATGGTTGCACAATCCCCAATGCAACAGTCTTGCCACATTATGCCTTTCAGTATATAGTCCTCCTGCATTAGTATGTCACAGCCAGCAACGAGGTGTGCAACTGTTTCCAATTCGGTTGTACAAAACATGCATATATCTGTCTCTCCCACATGTTCAATGGACTTTGTAAACCATTGTGTACATAGCCCACTGTTTTGGGCTGCCAGTATTGACCTTTCTCCTCTTGGTTTGAATATGCCTCTCTTTAACCATTCCTGCATTCATTCCTGATCAACATGGTTCTTCCAGAAGTTTTATATACTTGCAGCTATATTTATGCATTTTCCACATTTCTTGCCTTCTCATCTGGTCCTTCACCTTATATTCTTTCTTTTGTTTTTTTTTTTTTGGCACATTCAGTTGCTGCCTGATTTTTATCTATTTCTGGTTTGATTTCCATTCCTGCTTCATGCCTATATGTTTCTGTTAGATTAAGCAGAGAAGTCTTCTTAGATTTATTCTCCTCATGTTTCTAAACTTTCACTACATTTGAATCTTGAGAGGTCAGCAGATCTATACATGTAATCAGTTTCAAGGAGGCCCATCTCTCCTTAGGAACGGGGAATATAATATTGATCTGCACTGATTTTTATAAATCATTTGGTGAGCATGAAGCATCCTCCTTGTTTTTCCTATCTAATTTATCCAACACTTTTTGGGACCTTTCAGTCACTCCAAAACTGTAAGGACAGGAAGAGCAAATTGGTTTATAGCTTGTTTTTTTTGTTTCTAGATGTTAGTGCTGTTTTCAGGATTAACTTGTCTTCTAAAGTATTCCTTGTTAAGTTTTATTCGCATTTGTTCATGTTTTATTATTGATCCTTAATCAATTCCCAAATATTTATACTTTCCCTCTTGCTCAAGTTATTTTATATCACATTCTTGTCCCAAACTGATGTTTTCCTGGTGCTGCAGTTTTCCTGCTTTTTAAAGGTTACTTTTCCACATTTATCAATAAATAACATTCTTATAGCATCTGAAAAAGTTTTGACAACTTGCAATTGTGCTTTCAGTTCCTCATCTGATGAGCTGTACAGTTTTAAATTCTCGAGAAAGAGAAAATGAGAAGTCTTTATACTTTATTGTTTTCTAGGAGCCAAATTACAGCCGTGGCCTAAGCTGTTAAGTAGACATGCTGTAGCTGTTAATGGGTTAAGGGCAAGGCAGAATAGCAGTGGTGACAGAGTCACCCTGGAATGTCCTCCTTTGAATTTTTATCCCTGTGATAATTTGTCCTTTATCATGGCTTAATTGCAAAGTGGTCTGTCACCGTTTCATGGTCACACTAATGTAGTCGATCTGTGTAGGGTGTATCTTGCACATTTTTAAGCACTCTTATCCATGAATGTGTGATACAGCAATTGCTTTTTTGTCGTCAGTCCATGCCATGCTTAGATTCTTCCCCTTTTTACAGTTCAGTATAACTTTAACAATAAATTATCCTTTGTTCCATATGATTTTCTTTTATTGCCCTTTTGTTCTATTGCCATAATTGAGTTTTCTTCTAAATGACTATAAACTGTCGACATCAATTCTTGTGTGTAGTTTATACGTCGTCGGAAGGCAAGTTATTGGCCTATAATTTTTAGGATAGCTTGCAGGTTCTCCCTTAAGTAGGAACATTGTTCTTCCTTTTAGCCAGGTTGGTGTCTGTTCAGGGTGCACACATAAATAGTTTTTAATGACTAAGTCTTCATGCCAAGATGTTAATACTTTTAGCCAAAATTTAGGTGCTACATTGGGCCTGGGGTTTTCTATTTAGAGGCTTTTCTTAACTTTGTTTCAGTCTCTCTGGCTGTTACTTCATCCCATTTCATATCCTTTGCCTTTAGACTTCTTTCTTTTACTTCTATCAATTTAGCATCTTTATGTACCACAGGCTCTTCAAAGATACTGCTCCAAAATGTATCCATTTCTTCTTCTTTTGGCAGACTTTCATCCTTTTACCTTGTTTCCCTATTATCTATAAAACTTTTGAGCCATCAATAAAGTGTTTATTTTGTAGGTTCCGACCCAGAGACTCCCCAGACTCTGGAATAGACTTGCCCATACATGTCAAGCAGAGCGCCTCTTTGGCCCTCTTCAAAAGGAACCTCGATTGGATGGGAGAAAGGAAATTCACCCCGGGGATCATGTCAGTTGCCCTGCTAGACAGGGGTCCAGGGAAGTAAACAGTATGGGAAGAAATAGTCAGGGAATTGTTATGGCTAGGCTTGTATAGGCCCAAGGGCCGATAGCCTAGTACCAACCTATGAACCTATGTACTTTTTCCTTTAAATTTTTGTGTGTATCTTGTAAGTTTTTCCACCTGTTCTGAGTTTTAACTTATTTGTGATAGTACATGATAGATCCTGATCTGTTCTTATACTGCTCATTGCTTTAATCACGTCTGTCTGTGTTAGTATTTATGTTGATATGTTCTTTCGGTCTCCTACTTTGGACACGAGTGTTCGTGGATTCTGTTCAAGCAGCTTTATGTACAAACACATCATGATAGAAGTTTACTGACTTTTTAATTTAAGTAATATTTACAAACTAATGCAGTCATACATGCTCGTTCTCTGGCTGCGCTCTCAAAATGGCACTGGGCATAGCACTTGCCCAGTATTTATATGTGCCCATTCAGTCCTTGCTATGCTTCTTAAAGATGCAGCACATACACTCTGATCTACATCCTCCCTGTTTGAGAAATAGATCATGCAACATTCTAAATCTATTTGGCATGCAGATAATACAAGTAGTTCTTTGCCATGCACTTACACAAGACTTGGTACGTGTATACAGTTATGTCCATGTTGCTGTGTATTTCACACTGGGCCTGGAAATTCGACCATATCTTGTGACATAAAACTGAGAGTTAGGCTTAGCAACTGGAGCTGTCTCTGCAGAATGTTCAACCTTCAGAGTATTTGGAACATCCTCAGGAATGAAAATTGAGGATGAAACACACACTGGGATGGGAGCAATGGCTAGTTCACTCTGAGATCTAGAGTCTTTATCACAGGAGCAATGTTGTGATGCTGATTCTGGTACAGGAAGAAGAGATCTGCGATTTCTCCTGTACTCCACAACCTCGGATTCTACAAAGTAGGATTCCAGCTCATTACATTTACCCATAACTTTACCAGTCCGGTCAAAACCTTTCACCATTTGTATCCTCACTCTCTCTCTTTCCCTCAACGGATGAAGACATCTGCTTGATTTATCATAACTGGACTTGTGGATAGCTTCTTGAATAATTGAGCCTAATGGTTGTCTTGTTCTTAGCTTTAGGCCTCAATAAACTGGAACTAATAGGTAGCGTTGTTCTGGTTTGGGATAGAAGTCTTTGAGCAGGTGAGCCAAGTATATCGTCATGGGGTATGTTTCTGAGATTAAGTAAATTCAAAAGATGTCAGTATTGTCACACTTTAACCTTTCCAAGTAATTGCTTTGCACTCTGCACTGCACGTTCAGCTAGTCCATTTGACTGTGGATATTCAGGACTGCTAGTAACATGTACAAAGTCCCATTCTCTTGCAAATTTTTGAATTAACTGACTAGTAAATTGAGTACCATTGTCAGAAATAACTTGTGTGTGGACTACCATGGACTGAGAAATAACATTTCAACTCTGTAATAACAGTAGTGGATTAGTTAGCAAGTTAATCTCAAACCAATTCGATTAAGAGTCTGCCAATAGTAGTGTTTGTCCCACTTGAAGATACAAGTGTCTGCTGTTGACCAAGGTAGTTCAGGAACTTGACTAAGCTTAAGTGGTTCTCTTTGGAAATGTGGTTTAGTACTATTGTGTACTGAACAAGAAATACATACGTTATCAATGTATTTTAGTAATGAAGGCCAAAATACTAGTTCTGTCGCTCTCTGTTACTGGATGCGGAACCTGGGTGAGTACAATGCAAAATCTTATATATTCTTGTTGTAAGGAAGCAGGAACAACAATTTTAGGACCTTTGAAAATAATGCCACCTTCCATCAACATTTTCAGCTCTTTTTAAGGAGACAGGTTTGCACTCAGGTGGTAAACTAAATTGCTTTGATGGCCATCCACCATTAATGTAGTGATTGAGCTTTTGCAGAATTGGATCAGTCTTTGTGTGGTCTCTGTTTATCAAGTCTACTAATAGAAAAATTATGCATTGCCATCACGTCAAAGTCAAAATTCTCTGCGTCTGGTTGTTTTGCCGTATTTCTGTGCAATTTGGATAAGGGATCAGCCAGTTTAAGTAGTTTGGCTTTCATATAGACCATTTTGAAGTTGTACTTTTGCAATTTGAGCATCATTCATTGTAATCTCACTGGAACTGAAAGCATAGGCCTCTTTAGAATAGTAACTAGAGGTTGGTGGTCAGTTTCAATCTGAATAGCTCGACCGTAGATATAATCATAAAACGTAGAACATGCAAATACTATTGTCAAAGTTCTTTCTGAATTTGAGCATATTGTATTTCAGTTTGAGTAAGTGTTCTGGATGCATAGGCTACTGGTCTGCCCTCTTTTTAAGAATAACTGTACTAAGACCAGATTTTGAAGCAACACAGGAAAGAGTGACTTATTTGCATCATAGTATTTTAGTGTAGGTGGGGTGGCAGTTTTCTGCTTCATGTCTTCAAATGCCTTTTGGTGCTATTCTAACCATGACCATGTAACATTTTTGCACGTCAGCTCTCTTAAAGGTGCTATCTATTCTAACCATGACCATGTAACATTTTTGCACGTCAGCTCTCTTAAAGGTGCTATCAACTCAAAGAAGTCTGGTACGAACTAGCCTAAATAGTTGACCATGCCTAGGAAATGCTGTAGAAATATTGTCTGGTGCTGACATCTCAAGAATAGCTGCATGCTTGGTCGGGCCTGGTCTCAAGCCAGTACTGGTAAATAAATTACCTACATGTGTAACTTCTGGTAGTCTAAATTTGCATTTCAGAGGATTGAGTTTCAAGTTTACTTCATGTGCTCTGTCTAGAACTCTCTTTAGATTTCTGTCATGCTCTGGTTCACCATTGGCTCCAAACAATAAATCATCTACTATGATGGCACAAGGATAACCTGAAACAATTTTGCTCTATTACACACTGGAAGACTTCACTTATAGAAATTATTCCAAATGGCACCCTTGGGAAATCCATAGCTGCCAAACAGGGTACTGGAAGGGGTTAGTAATGAAGATTTGCGATCAAGCATCACTTGCCAAAATTAATTGTTTTTCCAATACAGGAAAAACAGTGGCATTTGGAATTAGAGCTAAGGCCTATTCAGCTGTATGCATTGGGTAATGGTCTCTTCAGTGCTTTGTTCAAATCTCTTGGGTTAATGCATATTTTGATTTTGTCTGAACTTTTTTGTGCGATGCTACCATGGACGACCCCCATTCAGCTGGTTCTGTAACTGGACAGATTACACCTTGCTGTACCATTTTATCCAAGTGAGCTTTGACTTTGTCCTGCAGTGCTGTCAGAACTTTTCTTGCTGGTCTGACTATTGGAGTGACCTATGTGTCTAACTTCATGGAGTATACAACTGGAAGTTTGCCCAACTTCTCATCGAAAATATCAGCATACTCTGAGAAAAATTGGAACTAGGATATGCACTTATGTGATTTAACTTCTTTGGTAAAAGAAAGCAGATTCATTCTGAAACCATCTTTGAGACCGAACAAAGACTGTACTGGTGTTTGGACTACATAGAATAACAAGCTGTAACAGTTCTTAGCCAAATAACATGAAAGCATCACTGAGCCACATTGAGTTGCTCATTAGTTCTCATTTTAGCAAATGTCTGCTGATGTACACTTTGAACCATTGTCTGCTTTAAGCTCTGTAGATTTACCATTGATCCGGACCATGCAAAACATTTCGCTGTTTGCCAATAAATTCACTGCATCAACTCTTTCACCAATTACTACACCATCTACGTAAGTGGACTTGCAGTCTACTTGATCAATTTGTTTTGTTGTGTGACCTTGTTGTGTGACCCATCTTTATAACTGTGTGCGGTTTCTTTGATTTGCAAAACTTTAGAAAAGGGTTCCATTTTTTGCACTTGTGACAATGCTGACCAAATGTTAAGCATTTCTCTTTTCTAGAATCATGATTGGCACCAAAATTGTGACTGTTAACAATGAAGCTGGACTTGAGTTTTGCAGATTCATGTTTATATTTCACTGAGCATGCTCCTTTAACTGAACTGGTCTTAGAACTTCCAGGAAAACTACGTAGTTTCCCTGGTGACCCAACAAGGGCTGTGGCTGCCATGTGCTTAGGCCTACTTCTGTTTGCCGCATGCTGATGCCACTTTCTACATTTGCTCTGGAGTCTGGTGAAACCATGCTGTTGTCACTTGCAAGCATACTTGTGCATTTTTCTGTAACTTCATGGATTAAATCTCAGTGGCTTTATTGAACGTTAAATCACTGTCATGAAGCAAAATCTTTCTCACAGCAGCACTATTAATACCACGCACGAGCCTGTCCTTTAACTCTCTTATGTCACCAAACCGACACATTTCAGCTTTGATTCTTAGGTCAGTTTTGTATAAGCTGCAAAAGTTTCCCCAGGTTTCTGATCTCTCATATAAAACAAATGTCTCTCTAATGTAAGATTTGTCTCAGGGTTACACATTTCTTTGAACTTGCACTTCAAGCAGTCTGGGTCTTCCCTTGCTTCAGCCTGTACAACAATATGATGATTCTCACTTTCTCCCTTTTACACTGCTGGTGCATACACAAATGAACGCTCTCTTTCAGTGGCCTTTGACCCAGTTAGGTTTAGCAAAATGAATGCCCTGGTGCTTGCATCTTTGTCTGAATAAGCTGCTTTTTATAAAAATTTGCCCTGGTGCTTGCATCTTTGAATAAGCTGCTTGTATAAAAATATTGTACTCTTGCTCAGATTTTCTCTAGTTCTCTGCAATGTTCTGATCAAATACAAGTGGTAAGGGCTTTCGAAATCCATCTGCCATGTTAGCACATACCAGTAAAGGGTTTTGCAAGTAAGCATGAACACACATGCATAAGCCAGAAATTTATGCCAGTATTTGTAACTTTGCCCAATAGCACAACAAGCCTCTGTATAACTGAACTTTGCGAAATAAGTGTCTCGGGCACTGTAATACTCTTGAAATTGCTGTATTGCAAGAAAGCACCTCTTATCAGTTTAAGAAAGATTTCAAAGAACTGCACAATGTGAATGAACTGGGCAAGAGAAGCTCAGAGTCAGTAATATTTCAAAGTAATTGCACTTTACGAGTATACAGTACACAGCACACTGAAATTTCCCCCAAATGGCAGTACCTTGCTAGGCGGTTATTTACAGTGCAAGAAACACTCTGTAATGGTGGCACTTTGCGAACAGACACACCCAGCACAAGAAACCTTTTGAAATGGCTACATTTGACTGTACTTCACAAAGTAATTGCACTTTGTACACATACACACTCTTCAGAATACATGCATAGTAATAAGCAAACACCGTAAGCTTTTTTTACACACTTTGAGAAGCTTCGAATAACTCTAGTTATGCCTTTGATACAGTATGAAGTCGTAGTTATGCCAAAACACACCATTTTGCCAAAAAACATGCAGTTGCCTTCCTTTATTTATGCTCAATATGCCCTTTTTGCCCTCATTATATTCGTTTTGCTAGTTTAATCTCCTTTTCATGCCCATTGCACTTTTGCTTTAAACTCTCATTTTGCTTTAAGCCTACTCGTTTTGCTTTTTTAATAGTTTCTCATCAGATATCTTAATTTTTAAACATTTCCTTCAGTTGATAAACTTTGTGTGCCTCCAGCTTGTTTAATGCGGTTTGTGCTCTTGTAATGCTTCGTTTTAACCCTTTTTTTTTAATAAAATAAGCAGTTCATGTGAATTCTCATTACCTTTGATTCTTTTCTGGCTCATTTTTGTGCTTGTTTCTCTTTGTTTACCTTCACTGTCATCTCTGCACCTCATGGCTTTGAATATCTTTCTCTGGAATTCCGGTTCTGACATCATGTTGCGCTCCTACTAGAGTCTTTGTGGGTTCTGTTTACGCACCTTTATTATATACAAACGTATCACAATAGAAATTTACTGACTTTAACCTAAGTAACTTGTATGCAAAACTAACTACTGCAATCATACATGCTCGCTGTCTGGCTGCACTCTCAAAATGGCACTGGGACTAGCACGTGCCCAGCATTTATATCTGCACATTCAGTCCTTGATATGTTTCTTAAAGATACAGCACATACACTGATCTACATGTTCCCTCTTCTATATTCCCGTAACAGTGACACTTCTTGCCTTAATTGCTTTATAGTTTTCTCTATTCCATACTTCCCATGATGGTATTAGATTTTTTCCCCCTTCCCTCACTACTCTGTGCTGTTGTGGTAGAATTTGATCAGTTATTAATTTTGCTGCACAGTAATATATTCTGTTTACTTCTGTTATATCACATGGATTTCTATGGACAGTCATAATTACTGTGTTCATTTGTTTTTATCAAACTTCTGACTTTTTGGGTTTTATTGACCTTCTGCAGTTTATTTCTTTCTTTGATCTTTATATGTCTGTCTGCCTGAATCACGCAATTCTTCTCAACTCATTTTCTTCTAAACTGAGGGCACATTTTTTGTTTTCCATTTCCCTTGGGCATTCTGTAGAAAGTTCTGTAGCAGATTCTCTTCAATTTCATACTGTACCCTCCATTGCTCTGTCATATGGGAACTCACTGGCCTATCACTCCTCAACATTGACTGCATCAGAGTTTCCACACATTCCTGTTCCTTCCCTTGCTGTCCAGCTTCAAATGAACGTTTATACTGGTTTTCTGTGGAAAGCTCCAAAAATCTTCATACCACTGTTTTCCCCTTAATTTGTATATCCATTGCTCTATCCTATTGTGCTTTCTGAATTAAGAATCTGAAGTAGTTAACTTCATTTGTCCATCAACCTGTGGGTATCGGATCCATATCGGATCTGAGCCGGCAGCTTCAAACAGCTAAGATCCAAGCTCCTCCCCCTTACCCATAACCCCCTGCTATCCCTTCCTGACCTCAGATCTCGTTTGCCGCGGTTCAGTCAACAGAATGAGTTCCTGGCGTGGGAGTAGTTCATTTCTGTGAGAAAAATCCTTTTTCTTCTCTTTTTTTTAACAGTAAAAAAATTGTGTGTGTGTGTTGCCCTTAGTTACAGTATTTAACGATTTTTGTAGTTAATTTAATTTTAGTTAAATTACCTCCCCCCATGTGTGTGAAGGTGTGTCTGTTTTTGGGCCTAGTGTATTTTTTCTTAATCATGTCCGAGGCCCCTAAAGCTTTCTTTTCTAAATGCACCGAGTGTGGCCATAAGCTGTCCCCAGCGGATAGCCACACTCAGTGTGTTATTTGCCTTGGGGTTGATCACCTCTCCTCAGGCTGCACCATTTGTGCAGCCTTCAACCCCAGGGCTTTGAGGGGCAGGAGGTCGAAGTTTATTCTGGCGGGACTGTTGCCCCCGGACTCTGCTTCGTCGTCCTCTCCCTCAGTGACACCTGCCGCGGCAGTGCCACCTTATATCCCTGCTCCCCTGGCCGGGACACACCCTCCCACCTCAGGCCAGGAGGAGAGGGAAGCTAGGAGTGAGAGGAGAAAAAAGAAGCACCACAAGCGGCGGGCCGAGTCTTCCTCCTCGGCCCTGTCGCCCAAGCAAGCAGCTTCTCCCAGGGCCTTCTTCCCGGCTCCATTCACCACGTTTTGAGCCGGAGGAGGAGATCCGGCCACCTTCGAGGTCATCGAGGCGGCACTCCCGGCCCACCTCTGTGGCCTCCTCTAGGTCAACCCGTAGCTTGTCCGATGCAGACATGGACTGGATGATGCGTAGGTTCCTCCAGGCCCAGCTGCAGATGGGAGTGCTCCTGCCTCCCCCCCCCCCCCCGGGGGGAGCTCGACCCCTTTTTTGCCCCAATTGCTCCTTCTCCGACCCACTTCCGGGGTTCGGAGTCTTTGGAGCCGGGTAGCATGGGAGCCAGGGGAGTGTTGGCGCCGATAGTACCTCGTACTTCGGCTCTGGCACCCTCGAGTTGTCGGGTCCGTTCTTGGAGTCGAGAGCTGAGCTTCGGATCCAGAGGTGTCAGTGGTCTTCGGCTCCATCTCGGTCGGAGCATACTGGCCCTTCGGATCTGATTGCTTCGGTGCCGGCTCCGATCCACACATCGGATCCGAGGGGGCTGCTCTCGGATCCCAGAGAGAGCAGTTCTCCTTAGGCGTTCAATGTCGTGGAGAGGGTATTATCGAGGGATTCGAGGCCCCAGGCTCCTGCTACTGTTCCGCCCTGCACTCCCTCTGACGGGCCTACTTTCCATCACCCGGCCCCAGGGTCAGCCTGCACCTACGTCCCAGATAGTTCCCTTGGAGGAACAGGATGTGGTTGGTGAGGCCTCTTCGGATAGCCCCCCCCCCCGAGGAGGTTCCTCACAAACGTAAGTACAAGAGGAGGCACTTGGACTCACCTGAGTCCTTGACAGAAGAGACAGACTTAGAGGAAGGGGAAGGTTCCCCAAAGTCACGCCTCGAAGACATCTCCTTCGGAGACGTCAAGGAAATGCTTCGTATTAGAGGGGGTGGTCAGCCCAAAAACCTTCCTCTGATGAGTCTGTGTTTCTGGAGGTGTTTGACGCAGGCCCATCTACCTCTTGGCTGTCCCCTCCCGCCGATCCCCTGGTAGACCTGATTACTACCAGGGCATGGAAGGAGCCAGACACTGTGGAGCCCATTCCAGAGAGACCAGATAAGATCCTCAGCCCCCCCTTCTGATAGGACGTGTTGGAGCAAGGGTGCTCCTGTAGATGCCATATTGGTGGTGGCCGCCACCAAAAAGGAACTAGCCCAGGAGAGTTCCTCGATCCATCCTCCAGACAAGGAGTCTCGGACGATGGACCGCCTGGGGAAGCAGATGTTAGTTTCAGCCACCTTCTCTGTAAGGTCGCTGAATTATATGGCACACGTGATACGACTCCAGCAGGATCTTATCAAAGAATACGCCGGGTTGCCCCCAGAGTCCATGTCGGCAGAGGATAAGAAAGTATTCTCAACCCAAATGGCCACTCTCAAATCCATTACGAACACCTCTATGCGGCTCCCCTCCCACATTACGGAAGGAGCCGCTAGAGCTAGCGGAGCGGGCATTGTCTTACGACGGCATGCTTGGCTCCGCCATTGCGATTTTGCAGAACCCTTTAAGGTGTCCTTCGCTAATGCCCCTTTTGACGGTTCTTTGCTATTTGGCAAGAACGTACATGACATGCTGGTCCAGAGCGAGAAAGATGGGAAGATGTTGTCTGCTGTCGGAGTCCGCTTCTCTGCTCCCCAGAGGTCCTTATCTAGGAACCAAAAGGGACAGAAGAAGATGTGGTTCCAGAAGTCTCAACAGTCCCGTTTTGCTCTGGACCTCTCGTCCTTCAGAGGCAGAGGAGGACAGGCTGGACGCCGGCCTAGAGGCAGAGGGGGGCCGAAGAATTTCGGGTCGAGGGAACCCTTTTCTGTTTGGCCTGCGCAGCAACCCTGAAGGGTTACCCAACTGCTCCACTCTGGAGGCAGTTGGGGGGCGTTTCTCGAGACGCCTAGCAGTTTGGGAGTCCATTACAACAGATCACTGGGTGCTTCGAATCCTATCCAGAGGTTACAAGATCCCCTTTCTCAACCTCCCTCCCAAACCCCGGAGCCTCCCCGATGTCCCACCCAATCAAAGGGAGGCAGCAGCCTCAGAAATACTCCAACTGCTAGAAAAAAAGAGCAGTCCAGCACGTCCCCCCAGACCAATCTGGATCAGGCTTTTACTCCAGGTTCTTCTTGGTGCCAAAAAAGCCGGGGGACTTGAGACCCATTCTCGACCTGTCCTTTCTAAACCTGTCAGTGGCCAAAGAAAAGTTCCGGATGGTCACCATTCAATCCATTCTCCCACTCCTGCAGGAGAATGACTGGATGTGCTCTATAGACCTCAAGGATGCGTACTACCACATTCTGATGGACAGATGATCCAGAAGGTTTCTCCGCTTCCGGCTAGGAGCCAGCCACTACCAGTTCAGGGTCCTTCCCTTTGGCCTCACCACAGCCCCCAGGGTGTTCACCAAAGTCTTGGCAGTTGTAGCGGCCCACCTGAGACTCCAGGGAATACAGGTCTTTCCGTACCTGGATGACTGGCTCCTGACCACCCCCACCAGGCATCTACTGCGTTTAGCCAGAGATTACTTCCTCCACTTGGCCTACCGACTGGGAATCACAATCAATATCAAAAAATCTTCTCTTCAACCAACCCAGATCTTGGACTTCATTGGGGACAGATTGAACACAAACCTTTTGCAAGTCTTCTTAACTCCAGACCGGCTTTGAACACTAAAGCTCCATGTACTGGCCCTTCTACACTCCCCGGCTCCTCCAGCGGAATTGGTCCTGAGGGCTCTAGGTTCCATTGCGGCAGCAATCAACCTACTACCCTTAGTGCGCTTGAACATGAGGGTTCTACACTGGACCTTGCAGGTTCAATGGTCCATCCTACAACATCCACTGAGTTCACCCATCCCCCTCAGCAGGGTTTGCAGGAAAGCCCTATTCTGGTGGCTCCAGTCCCCGGACCTCCAGAAAGGGCGCCCCTTCTGTATGTCTCCTCCTCTAGCCACGGTGACCACGGACGCTTCTCGCCTCGGGTGGGGGGGGCACTGTATGGGCAGAACCGTCCAAGGCACGTGGACCCATCCAGAGACCTCGTTGCATATCAATGTCCTAGAGATGAGAGCGGTGCTTTTGACGTTGCAAGCACTCCAAGCCCTTCTTCCCTTGGGGACAATTGCAATTCAGACAGACATGTCAGTTGTCTGGTATATCAACAAGCAAGGGGGAACCAAATCCTACCTACTTTGTCGAGAGGCCATGAGAGTCTGGGAATGGGCGATCTCCACCAACCGCTTTCTCATAGCGACACACATTCCGGGCCGGTCGAACATCTTGGCAGACAGGCTGAGTCGAACCATCCTTTCACCGTACGAGTGGTCTCTGAACCCGAGAGTAGCGAAGCAAATCTTCAAGTGGGGTCAAGCTTGCTGCAATCTCTTCGCGTCTCCTTCGAACGCAAAGTGCAGCTATTACTTCGCTCTAATCCCCCCACCGGGGGAATCCCCCAGAGATGCTCTGGTGCATGTTTGGCCATCCGATCTACTTTATGCTTATCTACCTCTTTCCCTAATGCTAAAGTTCGTGCAGAAAGCCAGTCGGTTGGGGAGCAGAGTGATCCTCATAGCCCCATTCTGGCCTCGTCAAGCGTGGTTCCCATGTCTATGGTCTCATCTAGTGAATCCCCCATGGATTCTAGATCCCACTCCGTGTCTGATCTCTCACCCACTAGGATTAACAACCCCGGACCTGGACAACCTCAAGCTTACAGCTTGGCTGATCCAGTTCCAGTTATAGCTAGGACTCCCGGTATCTCGCCCTCTGTTAAAGCTATTCTAGTAGCCGCTCACAAGCCTTCTATGAGAAAGGTTTATAATAGCAAATGGAAGCGTTTTTCAATTTGGGCGGAGCATAGAAACTTGGACCCCTTTACAGCTCCGTTACCATCAGTACTAGAATTTTTGTCAGTTTTATTCGACCAGGGTGCTAGCTCCTCTATGGTCAAAGTCCAGTTAGCCGCAATCTCCCACTATCATGTGGGAAGTGATCTCGGTCCCTTAGCCTCTTCAAATTATGCAAGACTTTCTTAAAAGGTACCTTCCTCTTGAGACCTCCTGTTAAAGATGCAGTTCCCCCATGGGATTTAACTGTTGTTCTCCAGTCTCTGACCGCTCCTCCCTTTGAGCCTGCAGCTTCGGTAGATCTAAAATACTTATCTTGGAAGACGGCTTTTCTTATTGCCATAACTTCAGCCAGAAGGGTTTCGGAGCTTCAAGTCCTGTGCGCCAAACCACCATACTTGGTTTTCCATAAAGATAGTTTCCCTCAGGACCAATCCCTCCTTTTTGCCCAAAGTTGCTTAGGAGCCCAATATCAATCAGTCAATTAATTTACCAGTATTCTTTCCAAATTAGCAGAACAAGGGTGAATACAAGTTACATTCTCTGGACGTACACAGGCAATTGAGGTTCTACTTGCACAGGACCGCTGACCACAGGAAATCTGAGCAACTCTTTGTATCCTTTGCTAAGCCCTCTTTGGGAAAACCAGTATCAAAAGTTACATTGTCCAGATGGATCTCCCAATGTATACTTCTTGCGTTTAAGAGTTCTGGCCGACCTGAACCCGAAGGACTCCATGCCCACTCTACAAGATCGATTTCTACCTGTGCTGCCTTTTGGTCCAGAGTTTCATTGGATGACATTTGTTCAGCAGCCACTTGGGCTTCATTTCATACGTTCATTAACCATTACAAGTTGGATATCATTTCCAGAGGGAGAGCATCCTTCGGCTCTGCAGTGCTGCGGAATATCCTTCCATGAGGACCTCCCAAGGATTGGGTAGCTGGGACCTCTGTCCCACAGGTTGATGGATAAATGAAGTTAGCTACTTCAGATTAAGACGTTATGTACTCACCATAAAGTTCCATCTGAGTAGGTAAACTTCATTTGTCAGCAATCGACCCACCCTCCATCCCCCTAACCTATAGTACGTACCAAAGGATTCCTTGCCCTTGTTTCCAGATAGCTCTAGGTTGGGATGGGCAGGTGATCCCTTGTGTGATAATGCTGTGTTACTGAGAGAACTCGATCTGAGGTCAGGAAGGGATAGCAGGGGGTTATGGGTAAGGGGGAGGAGCTTTGAGCTCGGATCTTAGCTGTTTGAAGCTGCCGGCTCGCATCCGATATGGATCCGATACCCACAGGTTGCTGACAAATGAAGTTTACCTACTCAGATGGAACGTTATCGTGAGTACATAACTTCTTATTTTCTACACTAAATCCTTCACTTCGCAGGTACTCCATAACCTTAGTTTCTATTTCTTTAACTTCTCCATTACTAATCTCCTTTTCTCCTTTGTCTTATTTTTTTTGTATTGTAAAGGTTTCCATGTCCAGATTCCTTTGCCTATGTTTCTCTTCAAATATCTTTGGCGTTGCTCTTTTTGTATTGGTTTAGTTTTGCTTTTTTCTTTACATAAAGGGGGGGGGGGATCCTCCTCCTCCTCCTCCTCCTGGACCTGGCCTGACCCCATTGTAGGTATGTTTCCGTATTGTGAGGATTCTACATCTTTTCCAGTCCTGGCATCAGTGTGCCTACCAGGATTGGGCACTTTTTTTATCCTGGGTCTTGTGCACCCAACTATCTCTCTTAATTTTTAATTTACTTCTGTCCATGATGTATGCTATATAAGTACAGTTTATATATCAGTGTCGTCTTGGTGAGATTTTGTGAAAATAGAGTCCACACTCACCAAGACTTGAGGAATTCAGTTTCAGCAATGCTACCCCTTGCTTTGCTGATTTATCTCTCCATTCAGCCCCCTTTAATTTAAGGAAACTTTGAGCTGTTTTTATTCATGTTAAAAATTATCTCCTCTGTAAGGACTGTCTGATTGTAAGTAAGGAACTGACAGCCCTCTTAGTATAGCTTGTAGAAGTGATACGAAATATTTTTCACAAATAACCTGTCGAAAGGAGAGTCAGGTTACCACGAGTGATTTTTTGGATAAATATTTACACGAAAAATGGATAGAGCATCCAAGCATAATTTTAGGTGAGCATGTGTTTAAACTGGATTGTGGGCACTTGTCAAAACCTGGAAAGAGAATTTTTGCAGCAGTTATATTACAGTATTTAACAGTCACAGGACAGGAATTTTGCTAGGTTGAAAATGTTAACAGATAGCAATGTGTGATGTATGTCTGGTGATGGGTTGTGCTAGGGGCATTATTAATTTTTTTTATTAGAAAATTTGTTTCCACAAGATTAATGCTGGTGCTGTTTATGAAACTTGGTTAAAGAACAGTGATTGGAGTTTTGTCTGTATAAATGTTTTTACTGTAACAGACATTCTAACAAAAAGCATATAAAAGTGTTATGCTGGGGATTAAAGATTTTAAGTCCTGTGATTACTAAATGTTCACTGAAACACAGACTGCAGTATTGATGTCAACAGTGATGATAAAGAAGATCCTGGAATGTATAACAATTGCTGGAGTGTATAGACCACCAAATTCAAGTGCTAATGACCTTAAGAAATTCATACATTTCTACTAAGAAACACAGGGAAAAGAATAGTAGTGGCTGGGGACTAAAATTTACCATAAACTGACTGGAATAGTAATGATTAAGCAACATTTACAAGGAAATTGTTTACAAATTTACAATGATCATTTGGTTATAAAGGTTAATCTCTTGTTATATAATTCTGCCAAACTGAAATGTAAACTGATGCGCAGAACATTAATAGATTATATTAAAGCAAGGCAGAGACTATTTGGAGCGATTCATTTTGGTGAAAAAAATGCAGAAGTAATGTGGAAGGTTTTGAAAGTGAAATTGTTGAAAGCAAAAATTAAAAAAAATGTTTAACATCAGGATCTAGGCACACAGTGTCAGAAGGATATATTTCTGTAAGGATGATACTTGATTTAAGGTGAGAGACAAAAAATATAAGAAATGGAAAAGGGGTAGAACTACGACTTTGAAAACTGAAGTAAACCAGCTGGACAGACAAATTAAACATAGTGAGACGCAAGATCAAGCATAATTTGAAGAAAATTCGTATTATATAAAGATTGAGCTTAAGAAACCATCTTGCAGGTGCATAAGATTTGATAGGAGTAAAGACAGAAATTGATGGTGTGTAGAGTCTAAAATTTATTCTCACATGCAACATCATATAGATATATTTGCAATATTTTATGGAAAGCAGTCCGTTTCCACAAGCGGAGTGATGATTTAACATCCAGGCAACCTCGAGTACTGAAATCAGATTAGGTTGTATTGAAAAAGAATTACATAAACTGGACCAAAACAAAGCCACATGGAGGAGACAGAGTTGGTAGTAATGACCTGATAACAGTTCGGCTAGAACTTAGTGTCATTATATCTGTTATTCATTAGGGCCTTTAAACATGGGGAGATGCCACAAGATAGGTTTAACGCATGCCCCCAGTCTTTAAGGGAAAGGGGAGTAGGACAAACCCAGAGTCATACAGACCCAATACGTTTACCTTCATGTTGAAAAATAATGGAGAAATGTATTTTCTGAACTGGAAAAGATGCAATTTGAAACCATATATTCACATGTATATGTTGAAAATAGATCTGTAACTACCTGTAACATGATGTTCCATAACAATATAGTAGCAGCTGTAAATTAAATTGTGCTGTAATATAATGTATAAAGAATTCAGTATTTTATAGGGCTATACACAAAATGCTGATAAGTAAATTAAAACACGTGGGAATTGATGTACTGTTAATAAGATGGGTAGTTGCATGGCTTACAAATAGGACATGGTACTTGTACAGCAGTTGGCCAGGTGAAATTCTATGTTATAGTCATGGTGTCAACACAGACATCTGCTCTGGGACCCTACTTACTTGTGCTGTATCTTTCATGTGTGGGTTTTTTTTTTTCTGGCACCTTCTTAACTCAGAAGCCAGAAAAACAATTTAATGTATTAATGCCCAGACATTAATATAGCCTCCAATTCACTGCATTACTGTGTCTTCAGAATACTTGTCTATTACAAACAACAGAAAACAAAATACTGAGATTCTTTCTGGGTAGAAGAAATTAACAACATGGGTTCATAGGTAGTTAACAAGCTTGCAGTCCATTGGACCATTGAGGAGCCCAGCCCAAATTCCCATTTACCCTCAAGCACTGTCTGGTTAGACGACTGGCTCAGGGTCATGCAGTAAGTAAATAAGGGTTCAGGGAATCCTATCCAGTACCAGGGGAATTACAGTTCACAGCCTTAACCCTCACTGTGTACACTACTAGACCTTCCGCATCATATATTCAGGAAAGAATTAAAAACTCTATCATCAAGCAAGCAACGTGAAAATTTAACAAAGGCTATGTCATGTAGACAAGGCAAACCTCCACTTGTTTAACAGTTGGAGGCCCACAACATCAGAAAAATTAACCCCTCAAAGTTATGCATGTGCTTGGGTTGCATGCCGTTACGTGTTTAATGTACAGAGAACATTTCTTTGCTATTTTCTGCAACACGTTACATTATGTAATGCTTTAATTTACATTGTTTATTTCATACACTGGGAGGTTAGTTTATGCATATTACTTTTTTATGCTTTTGCTGTTTGTTTTTGCAATTTTTGTTTCACAAGCTGAGCGTGAAAGTGGTCTGTAGGTATCAGTACTCAACCCCTTTTTAGAAAATAATTATTTTTGTGTGTTATATTTATGTATGTACTTATTTGAAACCACCAAGTTTAATCGCTGAAGACAGGAAATCTTCTATTCAAAAAAAGTGTTATAGTAGTGGACATCTGAGAAGGAAGCTCAGCATTTGGGAGGACATGAGATAAAGACACTAAGATAAAAATGCCAGGTGGGATCCTAGGTTGTAACCTCTGGTGATAGGTTCTTAATTCTTAACAGTATTGTCTTGTTAGCAACCAGTGAAAACAGTTATTGCTTGTGGCTATAAGGAAGACTTGGCTTGGTGGAAATGTAATGTTTTTGTTACATTTGTGACCAAAAGTTCTTGTTTCTTCGTTAAAGTTAAGGTAGGCTAACTTTTTTTTCCTTTTTTTAAATTAAATTTAGACTCATATCTTGGAAGAAATGAGGTTACAGGCTTCAGTATCTGGCAAAGTGTTCATTCAGCGAGATTACAGCAATGGGACTATGTGTCAGTTCCAGACCAAATTTCCTTCAGAATTAGAAAATCGGGTAAGAACCTTTCTGTCTTTTCAGCGTTTTTCCAGCTTGATGTAGTATACAGTCTCTCTCAGTCTGTCAATGGTACAAGTCTGTAAATGGTCATTAAGTGGTCAGCTGAGGGCAGATGGAGAAAATTCCATTTACCATTGTTAACCATACTTGTTAAAGAAAAGATAATTACCATTCTTGTCTATAGTCTCTGACTTTTTAGGGTAGTTGCTGCTCTCTAGAAGAAGGTCTCTCCTCACATTTTTCCTAAATGATAGTTAATAGAACCTTTGAGCTGAAAAACTGAAGTTAACATCTGTTAGGAAAGCCCAGTTTATCCCTGGGGATTGGAGTCTACCTTGGGATGTAATTTGTATTCTACCTAGTAGGATGTGGTTCTAATGGCTGTACAGTTGTCTTGGTTTTTGTGACTGTTCTTGGAGAAGAATATTCTCACTCAGCAGTAAATTTGCACTTTTTTCGTTAAATATGTGGAATAATGTAACATTTCATAGATGTGGCTATCACTGTGAACATCCTTCAGAAGTGGTGAGAGGAATGGAGAATAAGATGGCCCTCAAGTGTGCTTAATGAGGACAGTTTATGTATGCATGCATGCTGTGGGTAAATGGTTTCTTAATGTTATGGGGAGAAACGAGTGATGGGTAGTAGTTCAGGAAAAGAGCTTTAAAGTTTAAGGGGCAGAAAGCAGTGTTTTTCTGTTTACCATTTTGGAGGATTGGTTATATCCCATCTTTCTTGACCATGATGCATTGGTGTTGAGCCATCGAGCTTCAACCATACATTTGCACATTTTATTTAGCATCACCTGTAGTTTACATGGCTGTTAATAAGTGAACCTGAAGCAGTCGGTGGTTAAAAGTATATCAGAGTAGGGGTCTCTGTGCTGTTTGTTAGGATTTCTCTGCTTCACTGGTAAGGAAATGGTAGATTAATAACTGGTAGCCAGTAGTACCTTTAGCTTGACAGAGGGACTATTCCCAATGAATTGAGAAGGTTAGTTGGGAAAGAGAAGACAGAAACTTGAGTATTTGTAGCAGTTTATGGTCCAGTTGCAGTACTTTAGTTCCAGTTGGGCAGGTGGCTCTTTATCCATATGAAAGGTAGGTGAGAATCTGTAATAAGATGGTCATTATAGATGCAGAAGGTGTTGAACTGAGGCATGTTCTTTGCATAAGTCAAGAGAAGCACAGGTTAGTTTCCCATTGTCCAAGTTCTTGCAGGTATTGTTAGAGTTCAGTTACTGTGTCCTTTCCTGAAAGCCTGGGGTTGGTTGTTTAGAGTTCAGGCATGTAGAAAGCTAGCAAGAGATGTGTGTCTGCAAGAAAAGAGTGATAGGGTGGTATAAGGCAGAGCTGGGGGAAAGACTTTATTTTTTTTTTGGAGATTACTGTGAAAGATATGCATGATATCACTGACAGTAAGTCAGCACCATTTTGGAGAGGCTGTAAGAAAGTATTGCAAAAATTAAGGAATATTAGAGTAAGATGGTCCATTAAATACAGTATCACCACCAGTATAGCAGTTTCTGTAACTGATGGCGGTCATTCTCACTGCGGCAGCAGCCATTTGGCTGTATGGGTTGTATCATGCCTGGTGTAGAGCTACTGGCCAGCTTCACAAAGCTCTGGCTCCCTTCCACACCTACACTCTGGCTGATGATTGTCTAGCTCCATGGAGGGAAATCAGCAGTCCATTTGTGTGTGAAACGTTTGTACTTTTCTTGCCACCTTGAGATGAAGCAGTTCTGAAGTGTCAAAAGCAGCAGTCTGATTCAAGCTTCATTTCTGGCAGTCCCACAGGGGAACATAGGAAATATTACCCTTTTAAGACTATTTTTTTTCTAACTAAATGTGGAATTTCCTTTAAGAAATTCAGTGTTTTTTAACAATATTCGAAGATTCTCATCCGAAATTGCTGTTTTTAGCATAGGGCTTATTTACCACAAAAATTATACCCCAGTTTGTCTCTTTTGGCTTTTCCCGTTTAGGGGTCGCCACAGCGGAACTCCGGTCCGCTAATGATTGGTAGTGGATTTTTACGTACCGGGTTTCCAGCCCTGACGCACAACCTTCAACAAAGGCACGCCCCATTCACGTATGCCTCCACACAGATGATGCACTAGCTGAGAATCGAACGGGACAACGTCTTGCTATGAGGTGACAACGCTACCGCAGCACCACCACCGCAGTAATTAGACCCCAGTAGTAAAAAAAAAAAAAAATTACTGCTTGTGAAAACTTTGAACTATTTGTGTAAGTTTAAAGATTGGGAAGTGTTTTCAGGACAGAAAACTTTTTTTATGTTTAATGTTTGTGTACACTGTGTGAAAAGTTACCTAGTATATTTTCTGTCAGTCCACTTCTGTTAGTTCTTCACTTCTGATGGGGATTTTTATGTACTGCTTGTGTTTTTACTTCTGAAAGGTGACTGTATGGGGAAGTGTAAATGTGTATCCTGCTTGTGACCACAACTTGCCTTATGACAGACTAGTTCTAGCTGTCCTCCCTACCTTGGCTGCAGCAGGGACACTCACTTCACTCTTGTTGGCTCTTCTGTAAGAGCTATACTGTGCTGTACCACCACCTTCTTCTTTCGGCTTTTCCCGGTTAGGGGTTGCCGCAGTGCAACTCTGGTCCGCTAATGATTGGCAGTAGATTTTTACGGTGCCGAGGTGCCAGCTCGATGCCCAGCAAAAGCACGTCCTACGCATGTCTTTCGAATGCCACTCTACCGCGGGGAGGACATGCAGACTCGACACAGAAGGCGCTCCAGCCGAGATTCGAATGGGAGAACCTCTTGCTGTGAGGCGACAACACTACCGTTGCACCACTGTGGCTTTATACTGTGCTGTACCTAAAAAGGAATAAAAAAGATACACTAAAGAGCGCTTGCCCCCCAAAGTGGGTTCGGCTGTGTCACAGCCATTAGTAGGTGACTCGGTAGTAACCAACCATTGTTCCTCAAACCACTCACTTGCTTCTCAGGATTCTTCTGTCCCTTCAGCTAGAATTTACTAGAGGTCAGTCATATCTTCTGTGGCTGTTCCAGTGTCTGATCTGGGCATGGGCAAACTATCATTTTTGGGTCTGGGAGACACACTTTGGAGGTGGTGCTTGATTTGCCCAGGGGAAGAGACCTCATGACAGGGGCAAAGTGCCATCCCTTAGTCAGTCTTCTTCCAGTCATTCTTGCAAAAAGAGGTTAGACATTTCTGATCTGAAGACACTGTATCTTAGTAAACATGATTTTCTTATCTAAACCAGGCAATTTTTATAGGCTATTAATCCTGGTAGTCAGAAATCCTTATCTGAGGGTAGTACTAGTGAAGAAATTCCTGAGGAATGTTTGTCAGAGTATTCTGATTTTGATACTTACAGAGCATCTTCTATACTTTCCCAAGCCCAAAACTCCATTTCTATGGAAATTTGCTCTTCCCTACCTCCCCTGGAAAATAATTCCTTTTTCTCAGACTATTTTGAAAATGAAAGAGGTGTTTTTGTCAGAACAAGTGCATCTTCCAAATGAACTGAGGAAATATGTTACAAGTGGATGCAACTCATTCTACACCCATCCCTTCTGTTTTAACCAGCATTGGATGATGATTAATGCTGCCTGTAAATAACCCTGTTGGCTATCAGTTCCCCCCAAAAAGTTAAATAGCTTGAGGTACTTTATAAAAGTCTAACAAATTCTTCTAGTCTTGGATCAGATCCAGCTGCCTTTTCAACCTCTGCCAGTTGAAAATAGACTTGGTCAATATTAACCCTTCCCCTGTCGAAGAAGGTAAAATATTGGTCAGATTTGATAAGGGAATTTTCCATTTTAACATTCAGAATTAACTACCACCAAACACATATGAATAAGTTTATTCTTAGCTGTTTCGATAGATTGAGGGAATATTCTGTTATGCTTCCTTCAGAATGTAACTCCTTTGTGAATCTTCTTATTTTGTATCTGTCCCAGGTATGCTAAACATGCTTTGAAGAGTGTGTGTGATTGTGCAGGTAATGTGGCTGAGCTACTGCTAAAATTTTGACAAAGTATGCCTGTGTACATAACCAAACATTTGCTGATGAAGTAAAATAAGAAAGTTTAAATTCTATCCCATATGGGCCCACCAGTAAGTCAAGGTCATATTTGTCTGATTTATGGGTCCTTCAGGTGTGTGTAACATCACAGGTCCTGGCACTGGAGAGACAGCTTCCAGTCTGAGTGTGGAGTCTCTGTGACCAACTATAGAATCGCCTATGACTAAAACATTTCCTTGTGTGGATACTGATTTGTGTATCTGATATGCTTAAGCATGCTTACCTGTTCACTCTTTTTGGTGAGCTGAGTGGAGTTGCTTTGTGTGAGTGAAGTTATAGGTGTTGCCTTGTGTGCTGGAGGTTGGGGGTATTTTAGTTTGTGTTCTATGAGGTTTTGGCAAAATTTTCTGTACTGTCCCAGTGTATGGTAGGGGCCTAGCAATATGCTGTGATTTATGTAATTTGTTCAGGTACAATGCTTATGGATAATGGACTGTCGTTAGAAGATTGCCTCAGTTTCTTAAATAATTCAATTTCTTGATGGTTGTACTATCAGCTGGTAATAGCAGTGAGCATTCAATAAACATGAAGTGGTTCCTTCATCGTCTTAGAACATCAAATGCAATCAGAATGGCCCAGGTTAGGATGTGAGCCGAATGTTTGTTTATTGCATTTGTTGACCGGGAAAGTTCACTGGGCCTAGGAAGAGCCCATTTTCATTGGAGGCCCGGGGAGAAAAGCTCCACAGTATTACATAAACTCCAGTAATACATAAGTAATGGAACAATGTTGATACATACAAAATTAAAAAAAGAAGTTGAAACATAGGGCAATGTCATTCCATTAATTGCATACAAAAATCCTAAAACTGTGTTAATGTGTAGGATCAAGCATTATGGGCAGTAGTGTGACATAGGAGGAAAAGTAGAGGCAGAAGTGACAATGTATTACAGACACCTGTAGATGTTTAAGTTAAGTTCTAAGGTGAGCAGAGTTGACTTCTGGGTAGAAGGCTGGTGATAGGTCAAAGTTAGTCGAGGTGACAGAAATGAGTCAGAGAGGTGCAACGGAGAAGAGAGGAGTGAGAAGGAAATCGGGTGCTGGGGTTATTTGGTGAGGTACAGGATCATAGCCAGTGAGAGGAAAATATAATTTGAGGGATTTTTTGAAGGAAGCAGGATTACTGATTGTCCTGAGTGAAGGAGGAAGATTGTTCCATAACTTAGTGATAGAATGAGAGTACAGCATTTGGCCAGCTGAGAGTTTGTTTCTCAATGGATACTATTTTGTTTTCAGACCCGAGATGGCGATTGGAGTAGTACATGGCAAGTATGGATATGAGGGAAGGGCAGCTTTCAAGTTGAAAGATTATCTTGTGGGCTGTAGTTAATTGTAGGTAAGTAAGGTGGTGGGGGAATTCTAGCCACTTTAGTTGATGCAGAGATAAGCAATGGTGGGTAGAATATTTTGCGCTTGTAGCAAATTTAGCAACTTTGTTGTGACAAGAGTCCAGCTTATTTTTTAAGGAAGATTGCAGGTTGGTGAAGATGGGGGCTCCATATAGAAGGGTTGGAAGTAGGTAGGATGAGGCTAAGGTCTTTTTTGCAGAAAGACTGAGGAAATAATTGTGCCTATATAAGGCACTCACTCAGCTTTTGATTTTTTTTTTTTATGTTGTGGATATGAAGATCAAAAGTTAGTTTATCATTAATGATGACACCTAGCAATTTGGTACTAGGGACAACTTCAATGATAGTGTTATTATGGGAACTAAAATTAAATAGAGTCTTATCAACGAGGCTAGATTTTGTGGGGGTAAATAATATAGTTTTGTCTTATTGAGGTTAAGAGCAAGGTGATTCTGGGACATCCAGTGCTCCGTAGAGGTAAATGCTTCTTGGGTAAGATGCTGTAATTCAGTGACAGATTTTGAGGAGCAGATGATAGTGGAGTCCTCTGCATATTGGATGACAGTACTGTGTGTTACAGTATTATGAAAGTTATTGACAAATATACTGAAAAGGAGAGGACCCAGAATTGAGCCTTGAAAGAACATCTGTGTTAGTAGTAATGAAAGGAGAGGAGGAGTGCTGCCATCTGGTAGATTGCTGCTTATTGCTGAGATAGTTGGTAAACCACTGTAGGGTGGAGGGATATGGGCTAAGGCAAGAGAGTTTAGTAAGCAGTAGAGAGTGGGAAATGGTGTCAAATGCCTTTGATAAATCAAGAAAGAGTGCAGAAACTAAGGAGCTAGCATCACAAGCTCTATTTACTGTGTCTAAGAAGGAAATGAGGGCTGTATTAGTGCTATGTCCAGGCCTAAAACCATGTTGAGTGGGGGAAAACTATTGGTGTTTTACTAGATGACTTATGAGCTGTGGCTTGCATCATGCCAGACAAAGGCAACTGACTACTTACTTCAAACTGATGACAACAAAAACCCAGTCTTCTACAAGACAAATTCTGCAGGCTCTGGGCTTCATGGCATCCTGCATCCTACTAATTCCATATGCAAGACTGTATATGAGGAAACTTCAATAATACCTAAAGTTTATGGAGCCAACAATCACACAGTCTGGAAACAATGATTCCTCTCATTTCCTGCCTGCAACAGGAGTTTCTTTGGTGGGCAAAGGCCTGTTACCAAAACATGGGACGACCCTTCACTCTACCTCCTGCCAGGCAAACCTTAACAGATGCTACAGATTATGCCTGGGGGGCCCACATGGCAGGAAGATGCATTCAGGGCATATGGGCACCAAAACAAATGCATCTGCATATCAACCAGAAAGAGATGCTCGCTGTTCAAAATGCCCTAACAGCCTTCAAGGACTTACTTCATCCAGGACAATGACTGATAAAGATGGACAACACCACAGTCGTGGTATATAAACAAGCAAGGGGGCACACACTCATACCCCTCTTTGCAGATTAGCCATGGCACTGTGGGACACAGCTTTGACCTACCAAATACATCTTCAAGCTCAATTCCTGCCAGGAAAACAAAACACACTGGCAGACGATTTAAGCAGAAACCTTATGGGCCCTCACGAGTGAAAACTAAATCCACAAGTCTTCAGAATAACAGAGAAATGGGGGAGCCCAGACATAGATATAGTTGCCTCTCTTCAAAATTATCAATTGAAAAGATTCTGCACAAGGACTTATCACAGACCAGCATGGAAAGTGGACACCCTATCCTTCAGTTGGAAAAACCTATCAGTTTACGCCTTTCCTGCTGACAAATGGAAGAGATTCTGTGCTTGGAATCAAGCACAAGGAACTGATAAAGCAGAACCACATATTCCTCAGATATTACAATACTTAACTGAGATGCTTGACAAAGGCCTATCTTTCTCATCAATCAAAATCCATGCCTCTGCCATTTCGGCTCATTACAATACATAGCCACCAATCTTTTCTCATCCTTTACTAAAGCAGTATCTTAGAGAAGCCAAAAATTTAAGGCCTCCTAGACGATCACCATTACCTGCATGGGACCTCAGTTATGTGTTGGAAAAGCTCACCCTGCCTCCATTTGAACCAGCTGCTACCACTGATATAAAGTTCTTATTATGGAAGACAGCTCTGCTACTAGCAATTACTTCAGCAAGAAGAGTTTCAGAGCTACAGGCCCTCATGGCTGTAGAGCCATTTATCATATTTTACCCAGACAGGGTGTCTGAGGACAAATCCTACTTTTATGCCTAAGGTGGTTTCCAGTGTGGCTCTTAACCAAACAATTCATCTGCCAACTTTTTATCCCAATTCACAGAACAAAGGGGAGAGAATTCTGCATTTCTTGGACGTACACAGACAGCTAAGATTCTACTTGGGCAGGACTAAAGCTCTAAGAAAAACTGAGCAATTACTTGTGTCATATGCTGCAGGATCAGAAGGAAAGGCAGGCCATTTCAAAGCAGACAATTTCAAAGTGGATAAGCCACTGCATCCATTTCTGCTACTTACACTATGGTAAACCTGTGCCCAAGGGCATTAGGTCTCATTCCACCAGAGCTGCAGCTACTTCAGCAGCCTTTCTCAGAGGAGTACCAACCAAAGACATTCTAGAGGCTGCTACTTGGAGTTCTGTTCACACCTTTGCAAAGCATTACCATTTGCCTCTCTACTCTAAGTCCAGGGCAGGCTTTGCCACTGCAGTGCTGCAGGGCCGTCTCCCAACAATAGCTTTGGGGATTCTACACTGCAACAGTGAAACACGAAGAACATAGTACAGTTGTGTACACCTACCGTAAATGTAGATGTTAGAGTGTATTCACTGTTGCAGTCCAGGTTACCCTCCCACCATCCCCCTGTCATTCTACAGTTTATCTTTCCTTCTCTGTCTTCTACACCCTATGTGGTGTATTTGCTTGTAGATGTAGGTAAAGTTTATATTGATGCGTGTATGTATGTATGTATGTGTGTATATATATATATATATATATATATATATATATATATATAGATGTGTGTGTGTAAATATATATATATATATATAATATATATATATATAGACATGTATATAGATAGATATAGATAGATATATATATATAAATATATAGATATATATATATATATATATATATATAGATATGTATATATACATATATATATACAGAGATATATATATATGTATATAGATATATATAGCTATATATATATATATATATATATATATATATATATATATAGATATATATAGCTATATATAGATATAGCTATATATATATATATATATAGATCTAGATATATAGATATATATATATATATATATATATATATATATATATATATATATATATATATATATATATATAAAGATTGCTACCTTTTTGGGGGCACCTGACATCGGGGCAAGAAAAACTAAAGAAAATGGTGTTGGCTGCATGTTTTATACCCCTGACGACCTGACGTCATAGAAGAGAAGACAGCAACCGGGGCAGGACCCAACACTTTGGAATTTGGGCCGACTGAGGGCAACCTGCCAGCAGATTACCCAAATGTAATGACTGCAACAGTGAATACACTCTAACATCTACATTTATGATAAGTGCACACAACTGTACTTGCCAGGTCTGGTAATATCAGAAATTAGTTGGGAGTAAATGTTAAGGTTTGTATTTGTAGAGGGGTTTTTATTGGAGATGTCAAGCCAGTTGATATTAACATCACCTAGAATGATGGTTTCATTTATGTTATTGTTTGTCCAGGCTAGAATATCTTCAAGACTTGGAGGATTGTTGCCTGGGGAGATGTATATTACTATGATGCAAAGGCTTTTACAGTTATTGAGTTTGAGAAAGGCAACTAATAGGTCTACAGAGGGAAAGGAGAGAACTGGTTTAAGAAATATGGAATAACAGTGTAGGTGCTAGGGAATAGTAAGGCGACATCTCCACCTTTTTTGTGGAGTCTGTCAGTTCTGAGGCAGGAGTAATTTGGGGGTAGAAATTCCGAATCTTTAATATATGGCTTTAGCCATGTTTTTGTGATGGTAGTAAAATCTGGTTTATATTGACTTAGCCATGCATGCAGTTGGGGAATTTTGTTCCTAACGCTTTGACAATTAATAGTGGTGAAGTTTTGGCATTTCGTGGAGTAGGGAGAATTCTGAGAAGAGGGGAAGGGTCTGGGTAAGGATGTATATCACCACAAAGGACTAGGTTACAGAGAGTAGAGAAATTACTAGGGAGGGGCTTATTTTTTGATGTTGCTGGAGTATTTATGTACATGATAGCAAGGAGGGTTATGTTGTGTGGAGAGCAGGGTCTGTTTCTTTTGTAGGATTATATCAGTTTGATACAGACTAGAACCAATTACAGTATAACTGGGGAGGGTGTGAAAGTTGGGTGATATAGTGGGAGAAAGTCAGGAAGGTAGGTGGGTTGTATGAAATGACGATAGTCTTAATAGGGTAGAGAGGTAGAAAGTAAACGTGAAGAGAAAGATATTGAAAAAAAGAGGCATAGCTGTGCAGTATTAAATATGGGTGGTCAAGGTGAAAGTTGAGTATGAGTGGGGTATATTGGTAATGTTGCAGGAGTTTAAGGCAGTTCAGGATGTATCAGGGTATACTGGTCTATCTGGATTCCTGAAAGGAGAGTTCAGTTATGTGTTGTCAGAGGGGGTAATTGGGATGCTTGTTATCAAATAGGTGGGCTGTGTTCGTCAGAGAGAAACATTTATTAAATGTGATAGGATGGAGAGACTATATTCCCCTAATGTTAAGGTTTACTTGCATATGATTTCTCTTTGGATGTTTTGTCAGCTTTCTTACAATTCACCACTTAAATTAAGAGGGATAGGATGTAGTTATTCCCTAGTCTGTAATATGCAAGGGGAAGGTAGTAAATACACACACATATATATATATATATATATATATATATCTATATCTAATCTATATATATATATATATATA
Source organism: Protopterus annectens (assembly GCF_019279795.1). NCBI lineage: Eukaryota > Metazoa > Chordata > Ceratodontiformes > Protopteridae > Protopterus > Protopterus annectens. The sequence goes on along the minus strand of NC_056743.1, from coordinate 486,390,286 downwards.
TATGTGTGTGTGTGTGTGTATGTATGTGTATATATATATATATATATATATATATATATATATATATATATATAGATATAGATCATCCACAACTATTTCATATATATCCAGTTATATGTAAAAGAATTACCATGTAGATTTAAATATGGTTGCAATGTCTTGATAAATAGTTGAAAAACTATAAGAATACAATAGCCGAGTCAGTAGTTGAAAATAGTTATAGCCTCAAAAAATCAACGGATAATTCACTGACAAAAATAAATCGCATATACTTATATTATTTGAAATTGTCCCACTAGTCCATTTGTAGAAACCAGGATCAAAAGTATAAATTCCCCAAGGATCACGACTGTCGTCATAAAAAAAAAATGTGATACTGTTAGGCCCAAAAACGGAGAAATGTAGGTTTACAGTGCGCATCGGTAGGTATATTCACATCGCAGCCAGATCTAACAACCTCTTGAAACATATAAATCCATCCGTTAAACACAGTATATACCCCCAAAACTCAAACATATAGCCCCAAAGTAAATAAAATATGAAAAACACTCGTGACTGAAGGATACAGTCAAATGGTCTTTTGCTTCACGAACTACAACATGCACTACACACAAAAGGTGTTTAGCTCACATAATATACATCCGTCCATACACGCTAAAAAGTCATCTCCCAACTGGAGAATGAAAAAAAAAATTTGTCTTTGCCCACACGGATATAAACCGTCAACTTCTGGCTCAAGATGTCTCTCCCGAGAGAGAAAAAAAATGCCCAAATCAATAAGTGCACAGCAAGAGTTTCTCCCGACTGGAGAAAAAACACATTTAGAAGCTGTTTTCAGCCCAGCAGCACAGTTAACGGACTTTCACCACAGTTAACTGCTCCATTTTCAGCCCAGCAGCACAGTTAATAGAATATATGGCAAGAAAAAGAATATCGAACCACTTTTTTTTTTTTTTTTACTTTATTCTCTTTGTTCACTTCATTCTCTCTTCAAAAGCAGGTAGTTTGCATATAACAAACTTCTTCCTGGCTTCTGCACTCAGGCTGCTGCAGTCAAGTGTGGAGGACAGAGGCTTGTGTAGTACTGTGGGGATGAGAGTCTTTTTTTATAGTAGAGGCTAAATATTTATGGATGAAGCATTTAAGGTGATGCTGTGAAGTTAGTTTATAGGATAAGGTGATCTGTTGATACTTCGTGAAAGGACAGATTTTGCTCCTGCCTGTTGCTGCTGGTCTCACAACAGCTTCACAGAACTGGGGATCAATCTGTTTTTATTCCTTCTTTTACCAGGAGGACAGTAGTAACATTAATTCCAATGAGCATTTCTGGCCTACATGGTGATGAATTCTTGTACCTAGGATGAAAGTGCTCATTTGTTTTGTGAGTAAAAGTGTCTTTATCACATCTGAACTTTGGATGTTCTTCATGTTTCACTGTTGCAGTCATTACATTTGGGTTATCTGCTTGCACGTAGCCCTCAGTCAGCCTGATGAAGAAAGTCTTGGGTCGCATTGGTTGCTTTCTCTTCTTCCGTGATGTCAGGTCGTCAGGGGTATAAAACATGTAGCTGACGTCATTACATCAGTCTTTCTTGCCGTGCGGTGCCCGAAGCAGAGGCAGTTCGCAAGTGCCGGTCGGCCAACTCCTGAAATTTTCATTTTCGAGTTTCAGAACTGAAGTCTTCGACTAAAAGCTAAGTGTCCCGTTGAGGAAAATTTTTCTTGCTCTAAACCGATGTCAGTAAAAGTAAATAATTGCATTTCTTGTGGCAAGCAAATACCTCAAAGATTTTCATTTGCACTGTATTCCTTGCCTAGGCCCTGACCACGATGTACCTTGCTGTCGGTTTTGTGCCTTATTTAAACCACGAACTGTCTGTCATCGGTATATTTGCGCTTCTAAATTTTTTTGTGCTCTGTTCAATTATCCTGATATGTCTTTGGTAAGCCATCCGACTACCGACATTCCAAAGAAATGCAAAGATAGACAGAGACAGGCCACCCAGTTGGCCGGTGCTCAGTGAGGTGCTTTCGCAGCCCCTGATACCCCCTACTTCAGATTCGAAGGCCTCTACTGAGACCCATTCGGAGTCTGGTATGCCGTGAGATGCTTCAACTGTGGAACCTGTGGATGTCTCTACCTTGGATGGGTCCGGAGCCGCTGTGCAGGCACTGGCTTCTGAGGTTGTATTCAGGCCTACTGATTTGCATATTAAACTGGCACCATCTTCTTCAAGGCCTAAAACAAGAACCATGCCTAGAAAACTGACGCCCAGACGCAAGGCCGCTATGCCTAAAGAACAAATGATAAGAATGACTGAAGACTTTATTACTTTAATCAGGGGAAGCCAACCATCCCCCTCTAAGAGACCTAGGACTGAGTTTGCTTATGATACTTCTGACCAGGATTCTGAAATTTCTGTTACCTCTGATGACCAGGATTTACCCTTGTCTACCTATGAGGATTCTGATGCTGAGGACTCTAATTCCTCTGCCCCCCCCCCAGAGCAGTCCTCTTTTGGTGAAACCTTGCATACTCTCAGGGAGCTTTTTCATTGGGAAAGTCAGGATTTCTCTAATTCTAAAAAGAGGCTTTGGGATTTCTTACTCCTGCCCCAGCACAGGCCTTTAGCTATACCTCCTATACTGGACATTGTTGACTATGCCTTTTTGGAATCTAGCATGGCCCCTGACTCTCTACCTTCTGCTTCCAGAAAACCTGATAGATATTACAGGGTTCCTGACTCTCACGAGTTCCTTTCCAAAACTCCTGCTGCGGATCCTGAAACCATTTCACAGGGACCCAAGGGCATTAAAGCTACTACTGCCAAAAATCCTACCCCCTCTGATAGAGACTCCAGGGTGCTGGATAGATGGGGTAAGAAGGTATACACTTCTGCAGCTTTGGCCATTAGGGCCTTGAATTGCCAGTTTCATATGTTAAAGTATCAGCTGCATATTATTGGATTGCTTGAACAGAAAATGATGTTGTCTCCTGATTGTGCTGAAAATAAGGATTTCAAGGATTTTATGCATTCTGCTGAACAAGTTGGTAAGCATACATTGCAATGTGGTTGCGGTAACTGGGTCTGTACTTAGAAGGCATGCTTGGCTTAAGGAGCAATCCTTGCCAGATCATGTTAAAGTGAAATTACTGGATGCTCCCTTAAACCAGGGCCACCTGTTTGGCAACAAGGCAGAAGAAGTTCTTTAAAAGATGGAGGAAAAAACTAAATCTATGGTAAACTGGTAAAGACTTTTTACAAGTACAACCTCCAAGATTTAGTAGGCATTGGCCTTCTAAGAATTGGTCCTTTCCTGCCTCTTCCAGACCTTCTGTCCAAAACCAGATCCAGCAGAGCACCCAGGCTTCAGCCCCAGGGGCGCACAGGACTAAGCAGTGGGGGGCCTCCACTTCCAAATTTGGGAGTAATAAACCTCCCCCGTATGGTATTCTGTCTCAAAAGACTTCTTTTTAAAACTTCCAAGCAGTTCTCAATTGACTGCCCCTTTGGGGGGGGGGGGGAAAGATTGCACTTCATGTAAAGAACTTGGGGACTCATTACCCAGGACAAATGGGTTTTAATTATAGTGTCCCAAGGATACAGATTTCACTTCCACACGTCGCCAACTCCAAGCGGTTGGCTGGATCTACCTCCAAAGCAGTGGGCAGAGACCCAAAAGCAAGTACTCTCTCTCTCTCTTAAGCATAGGGGCTATTCAACTGGTACCAGAAGAGAAAAATGGACAAGGTTTCTACTCAAGATTTTTCCTGGTACCCAGAAAAGACAATTCATGGCGTCTTATCCTGGACCTGCCTACTCTAAACACCTTTTTGGTGATTCCAAAATTCAAGATGCTGACTCTTCACCAGTTGCTTCCTATGCTAAGCAAAGATGCCTGGTTGGCAACACTAAATTTAAAGGAAGCATACTTGCACATCCCAGTCAGGGAATCTTGCAAAAGATACCTACGCTTCAAAGCAGGCTACACACACTATCCGTTCTCTGCACTGCCCTTTGTCTTATCGACTGCACCCAGGGTACTCTCAAAGTGCCTAGCTCCAGTCATTGCATTTTGCTGGCAAAGAAATATTCAAATATACCAATACCTGGACGATTGTCTAATTCGGGCAGAAAACCAGGACATACTTTTGAATCATCTGGCTTTTGTACAGAGGGTGCTAACTTGTCTGGGGTACACCATAAACAAAAAGAAATCACACCTGGTACCCTGTCAACAAATTATATTCCTGGGAGCAAGCTTGAATAGAACTTCCCAGATGGCTTTCCTCACGCCAGAGAAACAAATTCACTTTAAACAAGTGGTCACAAAAACCTTATCTGCAAGGCAAATACTACAAGCCTTGGGATTCGTGGCCTCCTGCATTCTTCTAATTCCATATGCAAGACTGCATATGAGGAAACTACATTGGTATGTAGAAAGCCTATGGTGTCAAAATTCTCAGGATCTAGAAGCAATGATTCCTATCATTCCTTGTCTACGCCTAGAGTTCCTTTGGTGGGCAGAGGCTTGCCACCAAAACAAGGGACTGCCATTCACACTACCCCCTGCCTCCCAATCCCTAACAACTGACACATCAGACTATGCATGGGGGGCACACCTGGCAGGGAAGTGCATTCAGGGCAAATGGAACACAATTAAAATGCACCTTCACATCAATCATAAAGAAATGTTAGCTGTACAGAATGCTCGGACAGTCTTCAAGGACCACATTCTTCCAGGACAATTAATGGTAAAGATGGACAACACCACTGTTATGTGGTACATAAACAGGCCGGGAGGTACACATTCTTACCCCCTCTGCAGACTAGCCATGGCATTGTGGAACACAGCCTTGAGCTACCAAGTAAATCTACAAGCTCAGTTCCTGCCAGGAAATCTAAATACACTGGCAGATGGACTAGGCAGGACCCACATGAGTGAAAACTGGAACCACGGATTTTTAGCATGTTGACAAGCAAATGGGGGAGCCCAGATATAGACCTGTTTGCCTCCCCTCAGAACTATCAATTGGAAAAATGTTGTGCAACGACTCCCCACAGACAAGCTTGGAAAGTGGATGCTCTGTCCTTCAGCTGATATCAGTTTATGCCTCTCCTCCTCCTCTACTCTCCAAAGTACTACTAAAGTTCAAACAAGACAAACCAAAGATGATTTTGATTGCACCAGCCTGGCCACGCCAACACTGGTGTACCCCCTCCTGCGCAGTGTGTCACTGTTGGCCCCATGGCACCTGCCTCAGACTCCTACCCTGCTGTCACAGCAGGAGAACCAGATTCTGCACCCTCAGCTTCAAACACTGAACCTAGCAGCCTGGCTAATTACCTAAGCTTTCCTTTACCATCCCTCAGTAAACCAGTGATGGATGTCATTTTAGAGGCAAGGAGGCCTAGTACTAGAAAATCTTATGCTGAAAAATGGAAAAGATTCTGTGCCTGGAACCAGTCTCAAGGGATGAGCACAGCAGTGCCCAATTTAACTCAGATTTTACAGTACTTAACTGAGATGCTTCACAAGGGCCTGTCTTTTTCTATAATAAAAATTCATGCCTCAGCCATTTCAGCTCATTATAACACAGAACCGCCCCTCTTCTCTCTTCCACTGCTCAAGCAGTTCCTCAGAGGGGCCAAACATTTAATACCACCCAGGAGAGCTCCAACTCTAGCCTGGGACCTTAACTTTGTATTGGAGAAACTCACCCTTCCTCCTTTCGAGCCAGCTGCTACTGCAGATTGAAAATTCCTTTCTTGGAAAACCGCTTCCCTTTTAGCCGTCACTTCAGCAAGAAGGGTATCTGAATTACAGGCCCTTATGGCAGTGGAGCCTTTCATCATCTTTCATGCGGATAGGTTTCCCTCGGGACCAATCCCTCTTTCATGCCAAAGGTGGTATCCAGTGTGGCCTTCAATCAGTCCATTCATTTGCCTACCTTCTTTCCTAATCCACAGAACAAAGGGAAATGGATACTGCACTCCTTAGATGTGCACAGACAACTTTAGATTCTACTTGGACAGGTCTAAGCCTCTAAGGAAATCTGAACAGCTGCTGGTGGCATTTGCTGCAGGGACAGAGGGGAAGGCTATTTCAAAGCGAACTGTCTCCAAATGGATAGGCCATTGCATTCACTTCTACTATAAGCACTATGGAAAACCTGTCCCACAAGGGATCAGATTCCACTCAACCAGGGCTGCATCTACCTCTACAGCTTTTCTCAGAGGCGTACCTACCAGGGACATCCTAGAAGCTGCTACCTGGAGTTCTGTACATACTTTCACCAAGCATTACCATTTGCCGTTTTTCTCTAAATCCACAGCTGGCTTTGCCACTGCAGTTTTGTAGGACCTTATAGCTGGTCCTAATGCTATCTTAATTCCTCCTCCCATCCTTAGCTTTGGGAATCTACCCAAATGTAATGACTGGAACAATGAAACACGAAGAACATAGTACAGTTGTGTACACTTACCATAAGTGTAGATGTTCGAGTGTATTCACTGTTGCAGTCCTGGTTACCCTCCCTCCATCCCCCTGACTTAATTCGGCTATGCATCATCTCTCCTTTTCAATGCTTAAAAGCTTTTTGGTGTTTTGCTTTTTTGTTTGAGGTATAACCTTATATATTTATAGATTTAATTGCTTCCTATTAAGGGGGCACCCGACATCTGGGGCAAGAAAAACTGATGTAATGACATCGGCTGCATGTTTTATACCCCTGACAACCTGACGTCACAGAAGAAGAGACATCAACCGATGCAGGACCCAAGACTTTGTTAATCAGGCCGACTGAGGGCTACCTGCAAGCAGATAACCCAAATGTAATGACTGCAACAGTGAATACACTCGAACATCTACATTTATGGTAAGTGTACACAACTGTACTTTGTTTTTTCTCCCACCAGTTATCACGTTTTTTTTGTTGCAATTGTGATAAAGCTTTGTTGCTAGTAAATTGTTGTAAAATGTAGCTAAGAGTTTCCTAATCCATTATGTGGTTGCGAAGAACATTGATAATAGTTCCTGTGAAGCATAAACTGGACAAGATAAATGCATATGGTAGATAAGCTGATCCATTAGCATCTGTCAAGCAAAAGGATGATTGATTTAAGGTAGGACTGGAAGTAACTGGATAAATAGCATGGTTGCCAGTGACCAAAGAAAATTTGAAACTGTAAGGTGTACAGTCTGTGATCTGGAGTTCAGAATGCTTCAGGATAAACAAGGAAAGGCTCTCCAGAGTGGAAGTCTGCTGTTAGGAAAAAATAACTACAACCATCATTTTCATTTAGTGTACAGATAATTTGTATACAATGTTTTCTTCTAAAACTGGTAAAGGTATCTAATCGCTTGAGGAAGAACATTTTGACAAGAATGCACAAGTCACATTTGGGAAGTAAAGAAAGAGAATGTGAATGCAATTTGTTGCACTGTGCAGACATGTCAATGTAGATTGAGCAAGAAGTGAAAGAATCCTTCTTTGTATAATGCGTAATACTATTCCAGGAGAAGAGATGGTATTTTGTTGCGTTCCATAAAAACCATGGAGTAAAGTTGGAGCAGATTTTTGGAGGAGGACTAATTTTCTAAGCATTTTGCAACAAGACCCATGATCTACACGCAACTCTTGCGCACTAATCCATCCGACATACTTATAGGTACTGAAGCTTAGCTAAAGTCAGAAAAAAATTGAAACGAAGTACCCCCCCCCCAAAAAAAAAGATATAACACTGTCAGGTCAGACAGACTAACAAAAAGAGGAAACAGAGTAACAGTAATTTTTAAAAACACTCAAGTAATCCAGCATCCTCAAACCACCCCATAGTTTCAAAATGCTGGAATTCTCATTACGTAACACTCAGTAACAATAAATCTGTCTGCCTAGTAGGATTATACATTCCCCCCTGAAACCATGTAGCCACAATTGAAGTCCTTCAGTGACTATCCCAGTATAAAAATAGAGACTGTAATCTTAGTTGACTGGAAACAGATGTCAGATATCTCACCGGACCTAAACCTGCGTGGATTTTGACTATTATATGTCACTGCCAGGACCTACAAAATATCTAGCATAGAAACCACACAAGATTGGATTCTTTCAAATAAGCTGCAAAACATCAGCGTCACCGGAAACTTGGACATCATTAGTGACCATCTGTCCACCTATGCTGTCAGACAGCTGTTAACATTTCAAAACCAAGTAATATACAAACAAGTCAAAGGAAAAAAAATTGCTGTCCAGGGCCAAGAAGGAGCAGGTGCCAAGTTGGAAGCAATCTCTCCTTTGTCTGAACAAGCAGATAAAGGTCACTGGTGAAATCCTCTAAGGCTAACCAAGTCCAAATTGGCCACGTCCATCAAGGACAGTCACAAGGCTGCCTTCACATATGTCTGCAATCTCAAAGGCAACACCCAAATCTGCTCTGAACTGGTGGTGAATAACACCACATACACAAATGCCATAGATATAGCCAACCTGCTGGCAGACGGAGTCATTGAAAACTTCACACCCCCTGTCCCCCAGTCAGTAAACCAGGACATTTTCAGCACCTGCCCCACTCCCCACATTGCCAGGGAGAAGGTCCTTAATGCCCTCTCAGAGGCATAAAATACAGTCTCCATGGGACCCAATAACATCCCTGGCTGTAACCTACATGAAGTCAGGCATGAGCTTTCAGCTCTATTAGACACCCTATTCAATCAAAGCCTGAGCATTGGCTTCATCCCAGCTGAATGGAGGATAGACACTTTCATCCCTCTACACAAAGGTGGAGCGTCCACTGACCCGGGCAATTATAGGCCCATCAGCCTAACTAGCCTGATCTGCAAGGCCATGGAACATATTATCATGGACCTTATAAACAAGGACATTGGCAACCTCCAAACGCTTGACCCCACACAGTTTGGTTTTGTCAAAGGGAGATCATGCCTGTTAAACTTGGTTGACTTCTTTGCAACAGTCACCAAAGCCATGGGCGAGGGGAAGACTATGCACACTGCCTACCTTGACCTAGGCAAAGCCTTTGACACTATTCCCCACATGGGGATGATAGATGAACTCTCCCAGCTAGGCATCAACCCATATGTTATCAGATGGGTAGCTAACTGGCTCACTGATGGAACCCTCTCAAGGTAAGAGAAGCCACCTCTAGTAGTAGAACCATAATGATTGGTGTACCCCAAGGATCGGTCTTGGGGCCTCTACTGTTTTGAGATGTGTTTTTCTGAGGTGCAAGCCAAAACCAGTGGTTTGTGGCTGACCAAATTTGCAGATGACTGCAAGCTGGGCGCTATCTTAAATTCCCGTAATGATGTGAACATCCTCCAAGAGACCCTTACCCAAACTAATTATTGGTGCCAGAAGCATGGCCTCAATTTGAATGCCAAGAAATGCATCATTATCCACGTTAGGAAAAATGTCATCTCCACTAATCACATTAATAATGACATACTAAGCATGCAGTCAGTGGTGAGGAACTTGGGCTCCTAGGTTGATAGCAGCCTGACTTTTGACCACCGTGTTGCCTCCGTTGTACGGAAGGCTTTCTACATGGCCCACCTCTTAAGTAAGGGTATTTTATCCAGGAGCAGAGTGGTCCTAACGTCCCTGTACTCCTCCCTTATCAGACCCATTATCGAGTACAATGCCCCCTTCGGCATGTACCTTACCAAGCACATGCAGCGGTTAGAGGGACCACAGAGGTTCCTAACCAGGAAAATCCAGGGTCTCAAACACCTATCCTATACAGATAGGCTAAAAGCCCTGTCCCTCTACTAAGTCTTATACAGACTGCTCAGATGTGACCTGTGTCTGGCATACAAGGCCATTTCAGACCCAGCCTCGATGGAGTTGCTGCATATCTGTAAGACAAACTCCACTCGCGCAACCTGCGCGCAAGGCCTTAACCTGGTATGCGACATTAATAGAACTTGTTGGTGGGATAGATTTATGACCCAAAGACTCCTCGTCTCTGGAATAGACTCCCTCTCCATGTCAAGCAGAGTATCTCTCTAACCCCTTTTAAGATGAACCTGGACAACTGGATGGAAAACAGAAAATACACTTCTGGGATCCCACCTGTGTCCCTGCTGGACAGGGGAACAGATGCTGACTTTGAGAGGACATGGGCGAAGTTCTTGGCTAGGCTTGTAAGGGCCTCTGGGCCAATAGCCTAGTGTCATCCTATGAACCTAAGACCACAATCTGCAGAATTTCAACCCTGAAGACATTTTATAACATCTCTATAGCAATATAATAACTGGAACTGCCTAAAACCATTACCACTAGATGAAGCAGTTACTCATTTTAATCGTATCTTCCTAACCATCCTAAATAAGCAGGCCCCACTGAGAAACAAGAGTCCAACAAATTTTAGTACCTAGGCTAACAGAGTATTAAACAACTGCTATTAAATAGAGAATAAGCTTGAAAAACTTGTATACATAAAATAAGTCTGTTAACACTACAGCATTATAGATATTTCAGCATTCTCTCAAAAATATAATAAAATAATGAAAAGAGAGAATATTTTACAAACCTACAGAATAACCACAAATTGTTCTGGTAGTCCTTAAGGTCACTGCTCAACCCCGGGTAACCCTCTACCCCCACTCCCAACCCAACTTAACCTCAAAATACCCAGGTAGTACAGCAAATCAATTCAATACCCACTTTGTAAATTCTATTTCATTACTAAACAAACTTCATTTCACCCCTTAATATTCCACATCCCCTTACCAACAACAATGCACTCTTTAAACTTGATAGTGTACCTACCCCAACAATAAAAAAAAAAAAAAAAAAAAAAAACAATACAAATGACAAATTAGCAGAGTACCTCAAAATAACTGCAGAAACTGTCATTCACAGTCTCCATACTTATCAGTTGTTCCATAAAAGAAAACCACATCTCCAACATCTGGAAATTGCCCCTACATAAAGGCAGAAATTTAACCAACCTAACCAGCTACCATCCAGTAACCATTCTCCCACCCTTATCCAAGATGATAGAAAACTGTATCCACACCCAGTTGCTCAAATACTTCACCCATAATCTACTCTCTCTGACTTTACAGTGGCTTTCGGTCTGATCATAGCACCACTACTGTCCTTTTAATCTTTGCAAGCACAGTTAATCAACTCTGAAGCAGTGATAACCTAGTATGAACAATCTTCCTAGACCTATCCGAAGTGTTGGATACTGTCTAGCACCAAAAACTCTTTGAGGACCTAGCTTCTGTAGGCCTCAATGGCCCATCACTATCCTGGTTCCACAGCCACTTATCCAACAGGAAGTAAGCTGTTTGGTGATGAGACTATTCTGATTTCCTCACAGTCACGGTTAGTATCCCTTGGGGATCATTCTAGCTTTACCACTTTTCAGTATGTTTATATTTTACACTCTGACACTTAATAAGCTACCCTGGTGCAGTATGCAGATGATGCCACTCTCATCTGCTCATATCAAACACTAACCTCCTTAAAAGAAAACGCCCAAAAGCCCTTTCTAGCCATAAAATACCGGTTAGATAGCTTAGACTCGCTTTTAAATGCTAAATAAACACAACATATGCTTTTCACTCCTAAAGACTACTTAAACCAAAAACAATCTTTTTCTTAGCCTGCCAGCCAGCAAAAATAGAATGTCACATAGGCAATATGTTTTGGAGTAATGCTTGTTGATCTCAGATACAACCAACTCCTTCTCCTTGCCATCAGAAAAGCAAACTGGAAGCTAGGCTCCCCCTACAGGGCTAAGAAATTCCTCACTAACAATTCCTGAAAAACGTAGCACAAGCCTACATGCTTTCATCCTTACTTAAAGCTTCACTCATCTTTACAAATCTTAATTTAACCATCAAATGTAAACCAGAGATGGCTATAAGAAAACTGCAACATTTGCTGCAAATCCTTCAAAACAAACAAAAAAAAAATTGCCACTGCATAGCAGACTTTTTCTACCTTGTTAAAGTATAGAGCGTCTCCTGCACTGTTTGATTCTGTGATGGATAGAGCATTAGTAAACCAACAGAGGCTGTCATTCTTGACAGCATTAGGTCAGTCAGGATACCCTTGTGGTAGCTGCATTCTGTCTACATAATTGAATGACCATGTTGATATGAACCTCCCGTGGAACATTTTGCTTGGTAATCATAATGGGTCAAATTGTGCAACCCGTCCTTAGAAAATTAGTCTACAAGGGTAATTATGACACTCTGAGAGCATTTATGGTCCAGAGTACAGTTATAATGATCACTGCTGCTGTAGTCATAACAGTATTTGTTGTATCCTGCCAAGGCTATAACGGACAGATGTTCATCGTGTTTCACTGCTGCAGTCGTTACACTTGGGTTATCGTGCCGTCATGCGGGCCTGAAGTCGGCCTGAGTTCAAAAGTCTTGGTCCTGCGTCGGTTGCTGTCGCCTCTTCCCTGACGTCAGTGCGCCAGGGGTATATAAGAAGCAGCTGACGCCATTTTCTTCAGTCTTTCTTGCCGTGCGGTGCCTGAAGCAAAAGCAGTTCGCAAATGCCGGTCGGCCGACTCCAGAGATTTCAAATTCGATTTCAGAACCGAAGTCTTCAATAAAGCTAAGTACCCCGTTGGGGAAACTTTTTCTTTCCCCAGACCGATGTCAGTAAAAGTTAATAATTTTATTTCTTGTGGGAAGCGAATACCACCTAAGGATTTTCATTCTTACTGTATTCCATGTCTAGGCCCAGATCACGACATTAGTAGTTGTCGGTTTTGTGCTAGATTTAACAAATGCACTATTAAACGTCGGTTTGACTTTGCTCGCCATTATTTTGGGCGAAAGTTTAATTATACAATGCCGTCGGAACAACCGACGACCGGAATGCACAAAAAACGCAAAGATAAAGGTAAGGAAAGGCATCCGAGGCCCAAAACTGATGACGATGCCTCTTCTAGGCCAGTCGCTGGTTTCAGTGAGGCGCTTTCGCAGCCCTTGACACCCACTACCTCAGAACCACAGGCCCCGACTGATTGCCACGTGGAGGTGCCTAGGCCTTTGGGTACTCAAGGTGTTGGGCCAACGTTGATTAACCCTTCAGATGGGTCTGGAGCTGCTGAGTAGGCATCAGCTTCTGAGTGCGTTTTCAGGTGTACTCAACTTACCATTGCAACTACAGCCAAGACTAACCCTACATTAAAGACAAAGAAGCAAGTACAACATTCACCTGGACAGGCCTCCATGCCTAAAAAAAACAGATGCTCAAGATGGCAGAAGACTTGATAACTCTGATCAGGGTTTCCCATCCCCCTCCTGATAAAAGGCCTAGGCAGGGTACAGACTATGATTCCTCTGACCAGGTTTCAATACATTCTGATTCCTCTTCAGACCAGGGATACTCTTTACCCCCCCCCCCCCCCCATGAGGATTCTGATGCTGAAGAAGAATCAATTCCTTCAGCCTCTCCTCCTGAGGATTACCGTTTTGGGGAAACTCTACATACCATGAGGGAGCATTTCCATTGGGAGGGCTAAGATTACTCAAAATCCAAGAAAAGGCTCAGAGACTTTCTTTTGCTGCCTCAGCACAGGCCCCTTGCAATTCCGCCAGTGTTGGACATTTTGGATGATGTGTTCTCTGAATCTAGTTTAAATCCTGATTCTTTACCCCCAGCTCCAGTCAAGCCAGACAGGTACTACAGAGTCCCTGACTCTCACAAATTTCTTTATAAAAACCCTGTTGCTGACCCAGAAGCTATTTCCCAGGTTCCCAAAGGGGTTAAGGCTTCCACGGCTAAGAATCCTGTTCCCTCGGATAGGGACTCTAGAGCATTAGACAGATGGAGAAAGAAAGTTTACACATCTGCAACTTTAGCAGTGAGGGCTGTAAATTGCCAGTTTTGCATGCTTAAATGTCAATAATACTTACTGACTCAATTAAAACAGAAAATGACTACAAATGCAGAACAACCTGACTATAAGGAAATGCAGGATTTATTGCATGCAGCTGAACAAGTGGGAAAGCATACTTTGCAATGTGGTTTTGATTCATTAGAAGCTTCTTGTAGAGCAGCAGTTACAGGATCTGTGATTCGAAGACATGCTTGGTTAAAAGAACAAAGTTTACCAGATCATGTTGAGGCAAAATTATTGGATGCTCCTTTGCAACAAGATAATTTATTTGGTATTAAGGCAGAAGCGGTATTAAAGAAAATTGAGGATAAGGCAAAATCTATGCAAACAGTGAAGGATTTCTTACAGGTACAGCCACCACGATTTAGCAGAAATTGGCCTACAAATAATTGGTCCTTTCCAGTGTCAGACAGGCCACAAAGAGGCAGATACAGACGCCCAAGAGGCAGATCTCAGCCACCAGGCTCTTACAGACCACGACAGTGGGGTGTTTCAAACCCAAAACAAGGTGAGAATAAGTTACAACCTTACAGGAAACCGTCCCAATGACTTCCCCCTTCCAATGCCAAACTCTTCCCTTTTGGCAGCTCCCTTAGGGGAGAAACTAGCACTTTTTTCTCGAAACTGGCAAGCAATCACCCAAGACAAATGGGTGCTGAATATTGTGTCTCAAGGTTACAGGTTACACTTTAACACTTTTCCAAGGCTAAAAGGAATGCCAGACCTGCCACAAAATCAATGGGCAGAGGCACAAAAACAAATTACAGCTCTCATGGACATGAGAGCTATTCAGAAAGTACCACAGCAGGAAAAAGGACAAGGATTTTACTCAAGACTCTTCCTGGTACCCAGAAAGGACAAAGCCTGGAGACCCATTCTCGACCTTTCCACTCTAAATACTTTCCTGGATGTTCCGAAATTCAAGATGCTGACTCTACAACAGCTCCTTCCCATGTTGGGCAAGAAAGCTTGGCTTGTTACTTTGGACCTCAAAGAGGTATACCTGCATTTCCATATCAGACAGAATTGCAGAAGATACCTCAGATTCATAGCTGGTTCAGTGCACTACCAATTCTCTGCACTTCCATTTGGCTTATCTACTGCGCCCAGGGTCTTTACCAAGTGCCTGGCACCAGTAATTGCATTTTGCAGACAAAAAGGAATTCAAATATATCCATATCTGGATGACTGCCTGATTCAAGCAGAAAGCAAGGACATTCTTTTACAGCATCTGGCGTTCGTAAAAAGATTAAGTTGCCTAGGGTACACAGTAAACGAAAAGAAATCAAAACTAGTGCCCTCCCGAGATAATATTCCTGGGTGCCAGCTTAAATACAACGGCCCAGATGGCTTATCTCACGCCAGACAAGGACAACTGACTCAGTACTTTCAATTGATGGCAACGAAGTCCCAACTCCCTGCAAGAAAAATTCTGCAGGCCTTGGATTCATGGCATCCTGCATACTACTAATTCCATATGCAAGACTGCATATGAGGAAATTACAATGGTACCTAAAAAGTGTTTGGTCTCAACATTCTCACAGCTTAGAGACAGTAATACCACTAATTCCCTGCTTACAACAGGAGTTTCGATGGTGGGCACAGGCATGATGTCACCTCAACAAGGGTCATCCTTTCACTCTTCCCACAGCCAGGCAGACTTTAACAACAGACGCCTTGGATTACGCCTGGGGAGCACACATGGCAGGAAAATGTATTCAGGGCAAATGGACCACAGACCAAAAGCATCTTCACATCAATCAAAAAGAGATCTTGGCTGTACAAAATGCCCTTACAGCTTTCAAGGATCTTCTGCATCCAGGACAATTACTATTAAAGACAGACAACACCACTGTAATGTGGTACATAAGCAAGGGGGCACTCATTCTTACCCCCTATCCAGACAAGCCATGACCTTGTGGAACACAACTCTAACCTAACAAGTTCATCTGCAAGCACAATTCCCGCCAGGAAAGAAAAACACTCTGGCAGACAGCTTAAGCAGAAATATCATGGATCCTCACGAGTGGAAACTAAATCCGCAAGTCTTCAGCATGATGATGCAAAAATGGGGGTGCCCAGATATAGATCTTTTTGCCTCACCACTGAATTACCAACTACAAAAATTCTGCACAAGGACTTATCACACACAAGCATGGAAAGTGGATGCTCTTTCGTTCAGTTGGAAAAGCATAAATGTTTATGCCTTCCCACCTCTGCCTCTCCTTACAAAGGTACTCCTAAAAGCCAGACAAGAAAAAATACAGATGATTCTGATTGCACCAGACTGGCCACGCCAGCATTGGTACCCAATCTTAAAGAACTTGGCTCAAGGCCCACCTTGGATTTTGCCTCAAATTCCACACCTTCTGACTCAGCAAAACAATCAGATACTGCACAGTCAGCTCAAAACCTTAAACCTGGCTGCATGGCAGATTCATTAGCCAAACAGACAACTTCTCTCTATAAAGCTGTTATGGATGTCATTTTGGAGGCCAGGAGGCCTAGCACCAGGAAATCTTACTCAGAAAAGTGGAAGAGATTCTGTGCCTGGAACCAGGCTCAAAACCTTGATCCTCTGTTCCCTAACATTCCTCAGATACTACAATACTTGACTGAGATGCTGGACAAAGGACTATCCTTCTCATCCATTAAGATTCACGCTTCTGCCATCTCTGCTTATAACACAGATCCTCCTATTTTCTCTCACCCATTGCTAAAGCAGTACCTCAGAGGGGCTAAAAACATAAGAATGCCCCGGAGAGCACCAACACCAACTTGGGACCTCAATTTCATCTTGGAAAAGCTCACTTTGCCTCCTTTTGAACCAGCCAATTCAGCAGAGTTAAAATATATCATGGAAAACTGCTCTGCTTCTGGCAATAACCTCAGCACGAAGAGTCTCAGAACTGCAGGCACTAATGGCAGTGGAGCTTTTTTATAATTTTCTACCAAGACAGGGTTTCTTTAAGAACAAACCCTACCTTTATGCCTAAGGTGGTATCCAGTGTGGCTCTTAACCAAACTATTCACTTGCCAACATTTTATCCAAATCCCCAGAATAAAGGGGAGAAACTTCTACATTCCTTGGACATACACAGGCAATTGTACTTCTACTTGGACAAAACAAAAGCTTTCAGAAAATCTGAACAATTGTTTGTATCATATGCTACAGGATCACAGGGAAAGGCTATTTCAAAGCAGACCATTTCAAAGTGGATAGGACACTGTATCTGGTTCTGCTACACACAACATGGGAAACCTGTACCTAGTAATATTAGATCACATTCCACCAGGGAAGCTGCCACTTCTACTGCCTACCTTAGAGGAGTACCTACCAAAGATATCTTGGAAGCTGCAACTTGGAGTTCAGTGCACACCTTTACCAAGCATTACCATTTGCCTCTTTATTCTAGATCCAGAGCTGGTTTTGCCACTGCAGTGCTGCAGGGCCTCATAGCCACACCAAATCCTCTATAGAACCAGCCACACAAACTCTGCTTTGGGATTCTACCCAAGTGTAATGACTGCAGCAGTGAAACACGATGAACATAGTACAGTTTTGTACCTACCATAAATGTAGATGTTCGAGTGTCTTCACTGCTGCAGTCCAGGTTACCCACCTGTGCCTGCCCCTCTTTCTTACGTGGGACTAACCTATACTACCTATGTGGTGTATTTGCTGGTTTAATGAAGGTTTTATTTTTACCTTTTTTGTATGTTTTATTAGCAATATGTATTGCCTACCATTTTTGGGGGCACCTGACATCTGGGGCAAGAAAAACTGAAGAAAATGGCATCGGCTGCTTCTTATATACCCCTGGCGCACTGATGTCAGGGAAGAGGTGACAGCAACCAACGCAGGACCAAGACTTTGGAACTCAGGCCGACTGCGGGCCCACCTGACGGCAGGATAACCCAAGTGTAATGACTGCAGCAGTGAAGACACTAACATCTACATTTATGGTAGGTGCAAAACTGTACTTTTCCAAAGATTCAGGGCACCTTGGAACACACCCAGTCAGCTCAAGCTGAGCTGACAAAAAAGACAGGTTTAGGCGCGAAGTCTTACAGAGCTTTCCTGCCACTGAAGATTACACCACCTCCTGAGGCTTTCAAGGACGGACCCTTGGCTTATGCTGTTCCTTTGTTGGGCTGATAAGTTCCTTTTTGGTTGGGGAGGACTTGGATTAAACAAAATGTTTGTTTTATAACACTTTCCTATTCAGGAAAGTTATTTTAAAGCCAGGTGTTTGTGTTTTAATGGACTGTCATGAGACTGCATGTTACTTTAAAACAAAAATTCTCTTTTTTTCCTTTCAGTTGAAGTTTTAGAAAAACATTTTTTCTGGGGAAAAATTGTTTGTTTTATTTTGGGGACTGCCAAAGTGTTTTAAAATGCTTTTTACTATGTTTTTTTTTATTTAAAAAGTGACTTTAAAAGACTTCAGATTTTGTTACCAGCATTTGTTTCTTGTTTTCCCTAGGAAAGAGGCACCATTTTCACTTTGACCATGGCACAAACTTCCAGCCACAAAAAGAACAAGTTAAGCAAACAACTTCTGCCACCACAGCATGCTAGCAGTTTACTTTGGCTACTGGTGTGTGGCTCTGTTGTGCAATTAGTTGTACGTCAGACCACTCCTCTTTTATTCCGGATCTCTCTGTTGTAGAACCTACAGCCACTAAGGACCAATGGTTAGTCACAACCTTTGCATATCTTGGGGTCCCTTCACTGGGCAAGGGAGAGCCACTGTAGTTGGCCCTGGGAGAGGTAACAGAGAAGGCTTCCTTGTTTTCAGAATCTTGTGTCTATTCCTGGTGAAGCTGCTGTTGCCATTAATAACTCTCTTATCCCCATTTTTCTTGTCAAAAAGAAATGGAAAACTAAACATATTTCTTCTACTCCTCATTTCATTGGACAGTAGTAATTTATTGGGTCTGGCTCAGGGTTTAATTCAGGTTATTGATCCTTATAAGATAGTTACTAGTAAAAGAAAGGAGGATATCTCTCTTCTTGAAAAGTTTCCAGATTTTGAATCTGGACAGAAGGATGACTGGGACAGATATAGGGTTTTCTTAGGTTTCTGATTCAAACTCAGAGAGCTCAGTTTCTGATTTTCCCCATGGAGGTTTCTTTTTCTCTGACACTATTTGTAGAATATGCCAGTGTTTTCAGTGGGAGAACATGGAGGTTTATCAGTGCCTCAGAAAATGTTATGAGCTGTTTATAGAAGGAATTTCCAGAACCTTCACCTATTCCTGCAGTTTTGTCAGCTTTGGGGGATGTGTGTTATTGCCTGCAGTTTTCCTGATAGACAGCTAGCTGCCTGAAAAGAGGCAGATAAGATATGTAAAGTTTGCCAGTCTTTTAAATTTTTATAATTTCCTCCCAAATCTGACTCGGCAGACATAGCTATAGTTAGTCCTACTGCTGCTAAACATTTAGTTAATTCCAGTCCTACTTTTTCTGATAAGGATGGGGGAAAAAAGTGTATGGTTCTGCAATTTTCAGAAGTTTGAATTGTCAGGCTGATATGTAAAATTTGTTCTGACTAACTGTAAAAGTATGAGGAGTGTTCTGTCTGCTGTTTGTTCTCATGAGCAAAAAATATGCTTTAAATAATTTAGTTTCTTCAGTTGTACGAGTCACTACTTATTGTTTACAGTGTGTGTTTGTGCTGATGCTTTTCCTGGGCTATAGCCACTGGTACTGTTGTGAGGAGGTTTGCCTGGCTGCCTTCTCAGAATATCCCAGGTGATGCTGAAAATGAGATTTTAAATTATGTGGATAGAGATTTAGTTCCCCACCCCTGTTACAGAGGTGATCAAAAAGTGTTATGAAAGGGGTAAGTTAATACATGCAATCGCTAAGATTTTTCAGCCCTCCTTTTCCAAATTTTCTAAGGGATTCTCTAACCGCTTATCCAGTTTTGGAGAAAATAGACAGCAAAATACAGGTAAACAGATGTTAAAGAAGAAATAGTAAGGGGGTTTCAAAAAATTTTCTGGATCCTCCCAAAACCAAGCACATTAAAAACAAGTCAGAGTGACTTTTTTTAGGGGGCCTTGTCCCCACTTCCACCTTGGAAACTCCATTTCCCTTCCAGAAAGTCTGAATCCCCATTTTTCTCTTTGGCAACAGGAAATTTCAGACCTATATGTTGTGATGATCATTCATCAAGGTTAAAGATTGCAGTGGGAGGCAGTCCGTCATTTCTAGGGGATAATCACTCCTCTAATAGACCAGATTCTTATTTCCATCTGTTCTTCATCGCATGCTGTCCCAGTAAATGATAGTCATTTCCTCCTTTATAGGCAGGGAAAGGTTTTTATTCAAGGATGTTTTTAGTGCCCATAAAGAAAATGCTTGAAGACTAGTTCTAGATCTTAATTTCCTAAACCTGTTTGTGATATTGGCCATGTTCAAAATGATGTTGCTTCACAACCTGTTATCTCTTCTTCCTCATTCAAGTTTCCTGGTAATACTATATTTAAAAGATGCTAGTCATATCCCTGTTGGACTCAGACTTCAAGCATTTCTTAAGTTGTTTTGTGTTTGGACCACTTTTTCAGTTCTCTGCTTTACCTTTTCAACTATCTTCTGCATCAAGAGTGTTCACACAGTTTCTAGCTCCAGTTATAGCTTATTGTAGGCTACAGGATATCTACATGTTTCCGTATTTAGACAAATTGCTTATCTTTGCAGAGTTTTTTTCAAAAGGGCAAGAGTCTCTTACTTGGGTGAGAGGGATCTTCCACAAGCTGGAATTCCAAGAGAACATTCAGAAGTCATTTTTGACTCCTTCACAGATGATTGTGTTCCTGCGTTGTCAGGTAGATGCCTCATTTCAAAGAGCTTTTCTTCTACAGGGAAAAAATAGATCTGTATCTAGATCTATTTCTGAGGTTTCCACTCACACTTCAGTCACTGTGAGGGAATACTTGGGTCTCATGGCATCTGATTCTCATGGTACCCCTGGCAAGCCTTCACATGAGAGATAATCAATGTATCTGTAGTCTCTCTGATTCCATCACGAACATCTCGAGTCTTCAAATTTCAGTGCTGGGGTTTGTCAGACGAGAAGTCACTTTGTGGCGACAGTCAGTATCCCTAAATTCTGGTCTTCCCTTCTTCCTCCCTGTTCCAAAGAAGTCATTCACCACAGAAGCCCAAAACTTTGTTTAGGGAGTTGTTTCAAGTGGCATAAAAGTGCAAGGTGTGTGATACCAAGGATAGACACACGTACATAAATGTAAAGATGCTTGTTCTGATCAAGACACTCATCTCTGTGAATAATCTTTGGTCCCCAGGGTCTCCTCAAGTTGTTTCAGGCAATAACACAATCATGTGGTATGTCAAGAAGCAAGGGGGAAGAGGGCATACCTCCTTTGCAGTCTATCCTTGTTAGCTTGGGATAAAGCTTCATAGCACAATCTCATTCTGCATTCTGAAAGAGCAGGATTGTGTGGTAGAAAAGCTGAGCCAGGATAAGGCAGACCCTCACAAATTGAAGCTAGATCATGGGGGGGGGGGGGTCTAACAAGACTTGATCCATCTGTGGAGAGTTCCTCAAATAGACCTAGTCATCTCCTCTCTGAACAGTCAGCTGGCAAGATTCAGGGCAAGAAGGCCTGGAAGAAAAGATACCTTTTCTTTTCCTTAGACAAGTATGCTTCTCCACCCTTTCAACTGATATCCAAGGTAATTCTGAAGGTTCAGAAAGAATCCCTCAGTACCATTATGGTAACTTCTTTCTGGCTCACACAACAGTGGTTGTCCCTACTTTTGGAAATGGCCAGAGACCATCACTGCAAGCTTCCTCGCAGACTGTATCTTTTCACACAAGGTCAGGGGGTGTTTGATACGCCTCAACCCCAATTAAATTCAGTTGACTTAATGGATGATATGGTCTTAATTCCCTTTAGACACATGTTTACTGAGGACATGCATCAGGTTCTGATGGAAGCAAGAAAGCTCTACTAGAAAATATATTGTGAAATGTAAAAGATTTTCTGGTTGGTACCAACAACATAATCATGAAGGTTACTTCTGTGGTTTTACAATATTTGTGTGAATTATTAACCTATGGCCTTCCTTACTCCTCCATCAAGGCTCATTTGTCAACCATTTCAGCATGTCTGTCCGTGGTATTTTCATATCAAAATGTTTTTGAAAGGTGTTTTGCATAAGAGACCTCCAAGAAAACTGGTGACCCCTTCTTGGGATTTTAATTTTGTGTTAGAGAAGGTAGCATTTGCTCCATTGGAACCAGCTGACCTTGCTGATGAGGTTCTTAACATGGAAAACAGTTTTACTGTTTAGTTTCACTTCTACAAGAAGGATACCAGAGTTGCAAGCTGTTATGGTGAGTCAGTCCTCTCTCTTTCCACAGAGGCATGGTTTCATTGAGAACTAAATTATTTTATGCCTAAAGTGTTATCTGCGTTTACTTTTAGCAGTTAAAATTAGCAATCTATCTTCCCCTTTTCTTTCCTGAACCTACAAATTAGGGAGAAGAGAATACTTCATACCTTGGATTCCACAGACAAGTCTGGTACTATCTTGACAGAACTAAATCTCTCCTCTCTTTGGATCAGTTGTTTATATTTTGTTATATTTGCCGTAACATAGCTGTTCCAGGCAGGGTCAAGGCCTACTCTGTTAGAGCCTTGGCTTCATCTTTGGCTTTTTGGAGAGGGCTGGATTCTGGAAGTATTATAGAAGCAGCAACTTGGTCCTCTTTGCATAGTTTTACAAAGCACTATAAGCTTGATTCCTTCTCTCTTGTAGGTCTTGATCATGTTTTGCTCAGATCATTCTTCTGGGGCTCCTGGGCTCCTCCTTTCACATACCAAAAGTAGTAAGCTAGGGTAATCTATGCATATAGCTATGGTTGTTACTGTAGTGATAAATATGATAAACATAGTTCACTTCTGTAAGTAAGTTTACCATAACAGTAGATGTTAAAATAATCATGGCTGCAGTAGTCACTCCATTCCTGCCTCCATCTCCCTTGTTTTTTTTTATATGTTTTGTATGCAAGGGTGTGACAACTTATTTTTTTGTTCATAGCATTGTCCTTTCAATGCTCAGCCCCTCTCTCACCCTTCTCTGTCTCCCTCCCTCCCCCTTCCTGTCTCACTCTCTCCCCCTTCCTGTCTCACTCTCTCCCCCTTCTCTGTCTCACTCTCTCCCCCTTCTCTGTCTCACTCTCTCCCCCTTCTCTGTCTCGCTCTCTCCCCTTCTCTGTCTCTCCCCTTCTCTGTCTGTCTCTCCCCTTCTCTGTCTCTCTCTCTCCCCTTCTCTGTCTCTCTCTCCCCTTCTCTGTCTCTCTCTCCCCTTCTCTGTCTCTCTCTCTCCCCCTTCTCTGTCTCGCTCTCTCCCCCTTCTCTGTCTCGCTCTCTCCCCCTTCTCTGTCTCGCTCTCTCCC